>NW_026611793.1:0-146078 GCF_023638135.1 Falco biarmicus
AAGCAGGTAGAACAACTTTTGTGGTGTCTTTCAGCTGCCTACTGGAGCAATGTAAAAACTACCAGGAGAACTCCTTTCTGGCACCTTCCCCGGTGGAGTTGTGCATGGGGTGTGTTTGGAACATTTTGTCACCGGCCGACTCCAAAATTCAGCGGTTCCCCATCTCAGCCCAGAAAGCAGGTAGAAGAACTTTTCTTGTGCCTTTCAGCTGCCTACCAAGGTAGTGTAAAAACTACCAAGAGAACTCCTGCCTGGCACCTTCCCCGGTGGAGTTGTGCATGGGGTGTCTTTGGAACATTTTGTCACCGGCCGAGTCCAAAATTCAGCGATTCCACATCTCAGCGCAGAAAGCAGGAAGAACAACTTTTGTGGTGTCCTTTTGATGCCTACCGGAGCAATGTAAAAACTACCAACAGAACTCGTCCCTGGCACCTTCGCTAGTGGAGTTGTGCATGGGGTGTGTTTGGAACATTTTTTCACCGGCCGAGTCCAAAATTCAGCGGTTCCCCATCTCAGCCCAGAAAGCAGGTAGAAGAACTTTTCTTGTGCCTTTCAGCTGCCTACCAAGGTAGTGTAAAAACTACCAAGAGAACTCCTGCCTGGCACCTTCCCCGGTGGAGCTGTGCATGGGGTGTCTTTGGAACATTTTGTCACCGGCCGACTCCAAAATTCAGCGATTCCACATCTCAGCGCAGAAAGCAGGAAGAACAACTTTTGTGGTGTCCTTTTGATGCCTACCGGAGCAATGTAAAAACTACCAACAGAACTCGTCCCTGGCACCTTCGCTAGTGGAGTTGTGCATGGGGTGTGTTTGGAACATTTTTTCACCGGCCGAGTCCAAAATTCAGCGGTTCCCCATCTCAGCCCAGAAAGCAGGAAGAACAACTTTTGTGGTGCCTTTCAGATGCCTACCAAGGTAGTGTAAAAACTACCAAGAGAACTCCTGCCTGGCACCTTCCCCGGTGGAGTTGTGCATGGGGTGTCTTTGGAACATTTTGTCACCGGCCGAGTCCAAAATTCAGCGGTTCCCCATCTCAGCCCAGAAAGCAGGAAGAACAACTTTTGTGGTGCCTTTCAGATGCCTACGAAGGTAGTGTAAAAACTACCAAGAGAACTCCTGCCTGGCACCTTCCCCGGTGGAGTTGTGCATGGGTGTGTTTGGAACATTTTGTCACCGGCTGAGTCCAAAATTCAGCGATTCCCCATCTCAGCCCAGAAAGCAGGAAGAACAACTTTTGTGGTGTCCTTTTGCTGCCTACCGGAGCAATGTAAAAACTACCAACAGAACTCGTCCCTGGCACCTTCGCTAGTGGAGTTGTGCATGGGGTGTCTTTGGAACATTTTGTCACCGGCCGACTCCAAAATTCAGCGGTTCCCCATCTCAGCCCAGAAAGCAGGAAGAACAACTTTTGTGGTGCCTTTCAAATGCCTACCAAGGTAGTGTAAAAACTATCAAGAGATCTCCTGTCTGGCACCTTCCCCGGTGGAGTTGTGCATGGGGTGTGTTTGGAACATTTTGTCACCGGCCGACTCCAAAATTCAGCGGTTCCCCATCTCAGCCCAGAAAGAAGGTACAACAACTTTTGTGGTGCCTTTCAGCTGCCTACCAAGGTAGTGTAAAAACTACCAAGAGAACTCCTGCCTGGCACCTTCCCCGGTGGAGTTGTGCATGGGGTGTCTTTGGAACATTTTGTCACCGGCCGACTCCAAAATTCAGCGGTTCCCCATCTCAGCCCAGAAAGCAGGAAGAACAACTTTTGTGGTGTCCTTTTGCTGCCTACCGGAGCAATGTAAAAACTACCAGGAGAACTCCTGTCTGGCACCTTCCCCGGTGGAGTTGTGCATGGGGTGTCTTAGGAACATTTTGTCACCAGCCGAGTCCAAAATTCAGCGGTTCCCCATCTCAGCCCAGAAAGCAGGTAGAACAACTTTTGTGGTGCCTTTCAGATGCCTACCAAGGTAGTGTAAAAACTACCAAGAGAACTCCTGCCTGGCACCTTCCCCGGTGGAGTTGTGCATGGGGTGTCTTTGGAACATTTTGTCACCGGCCGACTCCAAAATTCAGCGATTCCCCATCTCAGCCCAGAAAGCAGGAAGAACAACTTTTGTGGTGTCCTTTTGATGCCTACCGGAGCAATGTAAAAACTACCAACAGAACTCGTCCCTGGCACCTTCGCTAGTGGAGTTGTGCATGGGGTGTGTTTGGAAAATTTTGTCACCGGCCGACTCCAAAATTCAGCGGTTCCCCATCTCAGCCCACAAAGCAGGTACAACAACTTTTGTGGTGCCTTTCAGCTGCCTACCAAGGTAGTGTAAAAACTACTAAGAGAACTCCTGCCTGGCACCTTCCCCGGTGGAGTTGTGCATAGGGTGTGTTTGGAACATTTTGTCACCGGCCGACTCCAAAATTCAGCGGTTCCCCATCTCAGCCCAGAAAGCAGGTACAACAACTTTTCTTGTGCCTTTCAGCTTCCTACCAAGGTAGTGTAAAAACTACCAAGAGAACTCCTGCCTGGCACCTTCCCCGGTGGAGTTGTGCATGGGGTGTCTTTGGAACATTTTGTCACCGGCCGACTCCAAAATTCAGCGATTCCCCATCTCAGCCCAGAAAGCAGGTAGAACAACTTTTGTGGTGCCTTTCAGCTGCCTACCAAGGTAGTGTAAAAACTACCAAGAGAACTCCTGCCTGGCACCTTCCCCGGTGGAGTTGTGCATGGGGTGTCTTTGGAACATTTTGTCACCGGCCGAGTCCAAAATTCAGCGGTTCCCCATCTCAGCCCAGAAAGCAGGAAGAACAACTTTTGTCGTACCTTTCAGCTGCCTACCAAGGTAGTGTAAAAACTACCAAGAGAACTCCTGCCTGGCACCTTCCCCGGTGGAGTTGTGCATGGGGTGTCTTTGGAACATTTTGTCACCGGCCGAGTCCAAAATTCAGCGATTCCACATCTCAGCGCAGAAAGCAGGAAGAACAACTTTTGTGGTGTCCTTTTGATGCCTACCGGAGCAATGTAAAAACTACCAACAGAACTCGTCCCTGGCACCTTCGCTAGTGGAGTTGTGCATGGGGTGTGTTTGGAACATTTTGTCACCGGCCGAGTCCAAAATTCAGCGGTTCCCCATCTCAGCCCAGAAAGCAGGAAGAACAACTTTTGTGGTGCCTTTCAGATGCCTACCAAGGTAGTGTAAAAACTACCAAGAGAACTCCTGCCTGGCACCTTCCCCGGTGGAGTTGTGCATGGGGTGTCTTTGGAACATTTTGTCACCGGCCGACTCCAAAATTCAGCGATTCCCCATCTCAGCCCAGAAAGCAGGAAGAACAACTTTTGTGGTGTCCTTTTGATGCCTACCGGAGCAATGTAAAAACTACCAACAGAACTCGTCCCTGGCACCTTCGCTAGTGGAGTTGTGCATGGGGTGTGTTTGGAAAATTTTGTCACCGGCCGACTCCAAAATTCAGCGGTTCCCCATCTCAGCCCACAAAGCAGGTACAACAACTTTTGTGGTGCCTTTCAGCTGCCTACCAAGGTAGTGTAAAAACTACTAAGAGAACTCCTGCCTGGCACCTTCCCCGGTGGAGTTGTGCATAGGGTGTGTTTGGAACATTTTGTCACCGGCCGACTCCAAAATTCAGCGGTTCCCCATCTCAGCCCAGAAAGCAGGTACAACAACTTTTCTTGTGCCTTTCAGCTGCCTACCAAGGTAGTGTAAAAACTACCAAGAGAACTCCTGCCTGGCACCTTCCCCGGTGGAGTTGTGCATGGGGTGTCTTTGGAACATTTTGTCACCGGCCGACTCCAAAATTCAGCGATTCCCCATCTCAGCCCAGAAAGCAGGTAGAACAACTTTTGTGGTGCCTTTCAGCTGCCTACCAAGGTAGTGTAAAAACTACCAAGAGAACTCCTGCCTGGCACCTTCCCCGGTGGAGTTGTGCATGGGGTGTCTTTGGAACATTTTGTCACCGGCCGAGTCCAAAATTCAGCGGTTCCCCATCTCAGCCCAGAAAGCAGGAAGAACAACTTTTGTCGTGCCTTTCAGCTGCCTACCAAGGTAGTGTAAAAACTACCAAGAGAACTCCTGCCTGGCACCTTCCCCGGTGGAGTTGTGCATGGGGTGTCTTTGGAACATTTTGTCACCGGCCGACTCCAAAATTCAGCGATTCCACATCTCAGCGCAGAAAGCAGGAAGAACAACTTTTGTGGTGTCCTTTTGATGCCTACCGGAGCAATGTAAAAACTACCAACAGAACTCGTCCCTGGCACCTTCGCTAGTGGAGTTGTGCATGGGGTGTGTTTGGAACATTTTTTCACCGGCCGAGTCCAAAATTCAGCGGTTCCCCATCTCAGCCCAGAAAGCAGGTAGAAGAACTTTTCTTGTGCCTTTCAGCTGCCTACCAAGGTAGTGTAAAAACTACCAAGAGAACTCCTGCCTGGCACCTTCCCCGGTGGAGTTGTGCATGGGGTGTCTTTGGAACATTTTGTCACCGGCCGAGTCCAAAATTCAGCGATTCCACATCTCAGCGCAGAAAGCAGGAAGAACAACTTTTGTGGTGTCCTTTTGATGCCTACCGGAGCAATGTAAAAACTACCAACAGAACTCGTCCCTGGCACCTTCGCTAGTGGAGTTGTGCATGGGGTGTGTTTGGAACATTTTTTCACCGGCCGAGTCCAAAATTCAGCGGTTCCCCATCTCAGCCCAGAAAGCAGGAAGAACAACTTTTGTGGTGCCTTTCAGATGCCTACCAAGGTAGTGTAAAAACTACCAAGAGAACTCCTGCCTGGCACCTTCCCCGGTGGAGTTGTGCATGGGGTGTCTTTGGAACATTTTGTCACCGGCCGACTCCAAAATTCAGCGGTTCCCCATCTCAGCCCAGAAAGCAGGTAGAACAACTTTTGTGGTGTCTTTCAGATGCCTACCGGAGCAATGTAAAAACTACCAGGAGAACTCCTGTCTGGCACCTTCCCCGGTGGAGTTGTGCATGGGGTGTATTTGGAACATTTTGTCACCAGCCGACTCCAAAATTCAGCGGATCCCCATCTCAGCCCAGAAAGCAGGAAGAACAACTTTTGTGGTGCCTTTCAGATGCCTACCAAGGTAGTGTAAAAACTACCAAGAGAACTCCTGCCTGGCACCTTCCCCGGTGGAGTTGTGCATGGGGTGTCTTTGGAACATTTTGTCACCGGCCGACTCCAAAATTCAGCGATTCCCCATCTCAGCCCAGAAAGCAGGAAGAACAACTTTTGTGGTGTCCTTTTGATGCCTACCGGAGCAATGTAAAAACTACCAACAGAACTCGTCCCTGGCACCTTCGCTAGTGGAGTTGTGCATGGGGTGTGTTTGGAACATTTTGTCACCGGCCGACTCCAAAATTCAGCGGTTCCCCATCTCAGCCCAGAAAGCAGGTAAAACAACTTTTGTGGTGCCTTTCAGATGCCTACCAAGGTAGTGTAAAAACTACTAAGAGAACTCCTGTCTGGCTCCTTCCCCGGTGGAGTTGTGCAGGGGGTGTCTTTGGAACATTTTGTCACCGGCCGACTCCAAAATTCAGCGGTTCCCCATCTCAGCCCAGAAAGCAGGTAGAACAACTTTTGTGGTGTCTTTCAGATGCCTACCGGAGCAATGTAAAAACTACCAGGAGAACTCCTGTCTGGCACCTTCCTCGGTGGAGTTGTGCATGGGGTGTGTTTGGAACATTTTGTCACCGGCCGACTCCAAAATTCAGCGGTTCCCCATCTCAGCCCAGAAAGCAGGAAGAACAACTTTTGTGGTGCCTTTCAGATGCCTACCAAGGTAGTGTAAAAACTACCAAGAGAACTCCTGCCTGGCACCTTCCCCGGTGGAGTTGTGCATGGGGTGTCTTTGGAACATTTTGTCACCGGCCGAGTCCAAAATTCAGCGGTTCCCCATCTCAGCCCAGAAAGCAGGAAGAACAACTTTTGTGGTGTCCTTTTGATGCCTACCGGAGCAATGTAAAAACTACCAACAGAACTCGTCCCTGGCACCTTCGCTAGTGGAGTTGTGCATGGGGTGTGTTTGGAACATTTTGTCACCGGCCGAGTCCAAAATTCAGCGGTTCCCCATCTCAGCCCAGAAAGCAGGTACAACAACTTTTGTGGTGCCTTTCAGCTGCCTACCAAGGTAATGTAAAAACTACTAAGAGAACTCCTGCCTGGCACCTTCCCCGGTGGAGTTGTGCATGGGGTGTGTTTGGAACATTTTGTCACCGGCCGACTCCAAAATTCAGCGGTTCCCCATCTCAGCCCAGAAAGCAGGTAGAACAACTTTTGTGGTGCCTTTCAGCTGCCTACCAAGGTAGTGTAAAAACTACCAAGAGAACTCGTCCCTGGCACCTTCGCTAGTGGAGTTGTGCATGGGGTGTGTTTGGAACATTTTGTCACCGGCCGAGTCCAAAATTCAGCGGTTCCCCATCTCAGCCCAGAAAGCAGGAAGAACAACTTTTGTGGTGTCTTTTAGATGCCTACCGGAGCAATGTAAAAACTACCAACAGAACTCGTCCCTGGCACCTTCGCTAGTGGAGTTGTGCATGGGGTGTGTTTGGAACATTTTGTCACCAGCCGACTCCAAAATTCAGCGGTTCCCCATCTCAGCCCAGAAAGCAGGAAGAATAACTTTTGTCGTGCCTTTCAGCTGCCTACCAAGGTAGTGTAAAAACTACCAAGAGAACTCCTGCCTGGCACCTTCCCCGGTGGAGTTGTGCATGGGGTGTCTTTGGAACATTTTGTCACCGGCCGAGTCCAAAATTCAGCGATTCCACATCTCAGCCCAGAAAGCAGGAAGAACAACTTTTGTGGTGTCCTTTTGATGCCTACCGGAGCAATGTAAAAACTACCAACAGAACTCGTCCCTGGCACCTTCGCTAGTGGAGTTGTGCATGGGGTGTGTTTGGAACATTTTGTCACCGGCCGACTCCAAAATTCAGCCGTTCCCCATCTCAGCCCAGAAAGCAGGTAGAACAACTTTTGTGGTGCCTTTCAGATGCCTACCAAGGTAGTGTAAAAACTATTAAGAGAACTCCTGTCTGGCACCTTCCCCGGTGGAGTTGTGCATGGGGTGTCTTTGGAACATTTTGTCACCGGCCGACTCCAAAATTCAGCGGTTCCCCATCTCAGCCCAGAAAGCAGGAAGAACAACTTTTGTGGTGCCTTTCAGATGCCTACCAAGGTAGTGTAAAAACTACTAAGAGAACTCCTGTCTGGCACCTTCCCCGGTGGAGTTGTGCATGGGGTGTCTTTGGAACATTTTGTCACCGGCTGACTCCAAAATTCAGCTGTTCCCCATCTCAGCCCAGAAAGCAGGTAGAACAACTTTTGTGGTGCCTTTCAGCTGCCTACCAAGGTAGTGTAAAAACTACCAAGAGAACTCCTGTCTGGCACCTTCCCTGGTGGAGTTGTGCATGGGGTGTCTTTGGAACATTTTCTCACGGGCCGACTCCAAAATTCAGCGATTCCCCATCTCAGCCCAGAAAGCAGGAAGAACAACTTTTGTGGTGTCCTTTTGATGCCTACCGGAGCAATGTAAAAACTACCAACAGAACTCGTCCCTGGCACCTTCGCTAGTGGAGTTGTGCATGGGGTGTGTTTGGAACATTTTTTCACCGGCCGACTCCAAAATTCAGCGGTTCCCCATCTCAGCCCAGAAAGCAGGAAGAACAACTTTTGTGGTGTCTTTCAGATGCCTACCAAGGTAGTGTAAAAACTATTAAGAGAAGTCCTGTCTGGCACCTTCCCCGGTGGAGTTGTGCATGGGGTGTGTTTGGAACATTTTGTCAACGGCCGACTCCAAAATTCAGCGGTTCCCCATCTCAGCCCAGAAAGCAGGTAGAACAACTTTTCTTGTGCCTTTCAGCTGCCTACCAAGGTAGTGTAAAAACTACCAAGAGAACTCCTGCCTGGCACCTTCCCCGGTGGAGTTGTGCATGGGGTGTGTTTGGAACATTTTGTCACCGGCCGAGTCAAAATTCAGCGATTCCCCATCTCAGCCCAGAAAGCAGGAAGAACAACTTTTGTGGTGTCCTTTTGCTGCCTACCGGAGCAATGTAAAAACTACCAGGAGAACTCGTCCCTGGCACCTTCGCTAGTGGAGTTGTGCATGGGGTGTGTTTGGAACATTTTGTCACCGGCCGACTCCAAAATTCAGCGGTTCCCCATCTCAGCCCAGAAAGCAGGAAGAACAACTTTTGTGGTGCCTTTCAGCTGCCTACCAAGGTAGTGTAAAAACTACCAAGAGAACTCCTGCCTGGCACCTTCCCCGGTGGAGTTGTGCAGGGGGTGTCTTTGGAACATTTTGTCACCGGCCGACTCCAAAATTCAGCGATTCCCCATCTCAGCCCAGAAAGCAGGAAGAACAACTTTTGTGGTGTCCTTTTGATGCCTACCGGAGCAATGTAAAAACTACCAACAGAACTCGTCCCTGGCACCTTCGCTAGTGGAGTTGTGCATGGGGTGTGTTTGGAACATTTTTTCACCGGCCGACTCCAAAATTCAGCGATTCCCCATCTCAGCCCAGAAAGCAGGTAAAACAACTTTTGTGGTGTCTTTCAGATGCCTACCAAGGTAGTGTAAAAACTATTAAGAGAAGTCCTGTCTGGCACCTTCCCCGGTGGAGTTGTGCATGGGGTGTGTTTGGAACATTTTGTCACCGGCCGAGTCCAAAATTCAGCGGTTCCCCATCTCAGCCCAGAAAGCAGGTAGAACAACTTTTCTTGTGCCTTTCAGCTGCCTACCAAGGTAGTGTAAAAACTACCAAGAGAACTCCTGCCTGGCACCTTCCCCGGTGGAGTTGTGCATGGGGTGTGTTTGGAACATTTTGTCACCGGCCGAGTCAAAATTCAGCGATTCCCCATCTCAGCCCAGAAAGCAGGAAGAACAACTTTTGTGGTGTCCTTTTGCTGCCTACCGGAGCAATGTAAAAACTACCAGGAGAACTCGTCCCTGGCACCTTCGCTAGTGGAGTTGTGCATGGGGTGTGTTTGGAACATTTTGTCACCGGCCGACTCCAAAATTCAGCGGTTCCCCATCTCAGCCCAGAAAGCAGGAAGAACAACTTTTGTGGTGCCTTTCAGCTGCCTACCAAGGTAGTGTAAAAACTACCAAGAGAACTCCTGCCTGGCACCTTCCCCGGTGGAGTTGTGCAGGGGGTGTCTTTGGAACATTTTGTCACCGGCCGACTCCAAAATTCAGCGATTCCCCATCTCAGCCCAGAAAGCAGGAAGAACAACTTTTGTGGTGTCCTTTTGATGCCTACCGGAGCAATGTAAAAACTACCAACAGAACTCGTCCCTGGCACCTTCGCTAGTGGAGTTGTGCATGGGGTGTGTTTGGAACATTTTTTCACCGGCCGACTCCAAAATTCAGCGATTCCCCATCTCAGCCCAGAAAGCAGGTAAAACAACTTTTGTGGTGTCTTTCAGATGCCTACCAAGGTAGTGTAAAAACTATTAAGAGAAGTCCTGTCTGGCACCTTCCCCGGTGGAGTTGTGCATGGGGTGTGTTTGGAACATTTTGTCACCGGCCGAGTCCAAAATTCAGCGGTTCCCCATCTCAGCCCAGAAAGCAGGTAGAACAACTTTTCTTGTGCCTTTCAGCTGCCTACCAAGGTAGTGTAAAAACTACCAACAGAACTCCTGCCTGGCACCTTCCCCAGTGGAGTTGTGCATGGGGTGTCTTTGGAACATTTTGTCACCGGCCGAGTCCAAAATTCAGCGATTCCCCATCTCAGCCCAGAAAGCAGGTAGAACAACTTTTGTGGTGTCTTTCAGATGCCTACCGGAGCAATGTAAAAACTACCAGGAGAACTCCTATCTGGCACCTTCCCCGGTGGAGTTGTGCATGGGGTGTCTTTGGAACATTTTGTCACCGGCCGAGTCCAAAATTCAGCGGTTCCCCATCTCAGCCCAGAAAGCAGGAAGAACAACTTTTGTGGTGCCTTTCAGCTGCCTACCAAGGTAGTGTAAAAACTACCAAGAGAACTCCTGCCTGGCACCTTCCCCGGTGGAGTTGTGCATGGGGTGTCTTTGGAACATTTTGTCACCGGCCGAGTCCAAAATTCAGCGATTCCCCATCTCAGCCCAGAAAGCAGGAAGAACAACTTTTGTGGTGTCCTTTTGATGCCTACCGGAGCAATGTAAAAACTACCAACAGAACTCGTCCCTGGCACCTTCGCTAGTGGAGTTGTGCATGGGGTGTGTTTGGAACATTTTGTCACCGGCCGACTCCAAAATTCAGCGGTTCCCCATCTCAGCCCAGAAAGCAGGTAAAACAACTTTTGTGGTGTCTTTCAGATGCCTACCAAGGTAGTGTAAAAACTATTAAGAGAACTCCTGTCTGGCACCTTCGCTAGTGGAGTTGTGCATGGGGTGTGTTTGGAACATTTTGTCACCGGCCGACTCCAAAATTCAGCGGTTCCCCATCTCAGCCCAGAAAGCAGGAAGAACAACTTTTGTGGTGCCTTTCAAATGCCTACAAAGGTAGTGTAAAAACTACTAAGAGAACTCCTGCCTGGCACCTTCCCCGGTGGAGTTGTGCATGGGGTGTGTTTGGAACATTTTGTCACCGGCTGACTCCAAAATTCAGCGGTTCCCCATCTCAGCCCAGAAAGCAGGTAGAACAACTTTTGTGGTGCCTTTCAGATGCCTACCAAGGTAGTGTAAAAACTATTAAGAGAAGTCCTGTCTGGCACCTTCCCCGGTGGAGTTGTGCATGGGGTGTGTTTGGAACATTTTGTCACCGGCCGACTCCAAAATTCAGCGGTTCCCCATCTCAGCCCAGAAAGCAGGTAAAACAACTTTTGTGGTGTCTTTCAGATGCCTACCGGAGCAATGTAAAAACTACCAGGAGAACTCCTGTCTGGCACCTTCCCCGGTGGAGTTGTGCATGGGGTGTCTTTGGAACATTTTGTCACCAGCCGACTCCAAAATTCAGCGGTTCCCCATCTCAGCCCAGAAAGCAGGAAGAACAACTTTTGTGGTGTCCTTTTGATGCCTACCGGAGCAATGTAAAAACTACCAACAGAACTCGTCCCTGGCACCTTCGCTAGTGGAGTTGTGCATGGGGTGTGTTTGGAACATTTTGTCACCGGCCGACTCCAAAATTCAGCGGTTCCCCATCTCAGCCCAGAAAGCAGGAAGAACAACTTTTGTGGTGCCTTTCAAATGCCTACCAAGGTAGTGTAAAAACTACTAAGAGAACTCCTGTCTGGCACCTTCCCCGGTGGAGTTGTGCAGGGGGTGTCTTTGGAACATTTTGTCACCAGCCGACTCCAAAAGTCAGCGGTTCCCCATCTCAGCCCAGAAAGCAGGTAGAACAACTTTTGTGGTGTCTTTCAGATGCCTACCGGAGCAATGTAAAAACTACCAGGAGAACTCCTGTCTGGCACCTTCCCCGGTGGAGTTGTGCATGGGGTGTCTTTGGAACATTTTGTCACCGGCCGACTCCAAAATTCAGCGGTTCCCCATCTCAGCCCAGAAAGCAGGAAGAACAACTTTTGTGGTGTCCTTTTGCTGCCTACCGGAGCAATGTAAAAACTACCAAGAGAACTCCTGCCTGGCACCTTCCCCGGTGGAGTTGTGCATGGGGTGTCTTTGGAACATTTTTTCACCGGCCGAGTCCAAAATTCAGCGGTTCCCCATCTCAGCCCAGAAAGAAGGTACAACAACTTTTCTTGTGCCTTTCAGCTGCCTACCAAGGTAGTGTAAAAACTACCAAGAGAACTCCTGCCTGGCACCTTCCCCGGTGGAGTTGTGCATGGGGTGTCTTTGGAACATTTTGTCACCGGCCGAGTCCAAAATTCAGCTATTCCCCATCTCAGCCCAGAAAGCAGGAAGAACAACTTTTGTGGTGTCCTTTTGATGCCTACCGGAGCAATGTAAAAACTACCAACAGAACTCGTCCCTGGCACCTTCGCTAGTGGAGTTGTGCATGGGGTGTGTTTGGAACATTTTGTCACCGGCCGACTCCAAAATTCAGCGGTTCCCCATCTCAGCCCAGAAAGCAGGAAGAAAAACTTTTGTGGTGCCTTTCAGCTGCCTACCAAGGTAGTGTAAAAACTACCAAGAGAACTCCTGCCTGGCACCTTCCCCGGTGGAGTTGTGCATGGGGTGTCTTTGGAACATTTTGTCACCGGCCGAGTCCAAAATTCAGCGGTTCCCCATCTCAGCCCAGAAAGCAGGAAGAACAACTTTTGTGGTGCCTTTCAAATGCCTACCAAGGTAGTGTAAAAACTACCAACAGAACTCGTCCCTGGCACCTTCGCTAGTGGAGTTGTGCATGGGGTGTATTTATTAAAATTTTGTCACCAGCCGAGTCCAAAATTCAGCTGTTCCCCTTCTCAGCCCAGAAAGAAGGTACAACAACTTTTCTTGTGCCTTTCAAATGCCTACCAAGGTAGTGTAAAAACTACCAGGAGAACTCCTGTCTGGCACCTTCCCCGGTGGAGTTGTGCATGGGGTGTCTTTGAAACATTTTGTCACCGTCCGACTCCAAAATTCAGCGGTTCCCCATCTCAGCCCACAAAGCAGGTACAACAACTTTTGTGGTGTCCTTTTGATGCCTACCGGAGCAATGTAAAAACTACCAAGAGAACTCCTGCCTGGCACCTTCCCCGGTGGAGTTGTGCATGGGGTGTGTTTGGAACATTTTGTCACCGGCCGACTCCAAAATTCAGCGGTTCCCCATCTCAGCCCAGAAAGAAGGTACAACAACTTTTCTTGTGCCTTTCAGCTGCCTACCAAGGTAGTGTAAAAACTACCAAGAGAACTCCTGTCTGGCACCTTCCCCGGTGGAGTTGTGCATGGGGTGTGTTTGGAACATTTTGTCACCGGCCGACTCCAAAATTCAGCGATTCCCCATCTCAGCCCAGAAATCAGGTAGAACAACTTTTGTGGTGCCTTTCAGCTGCCTACCAAGGTAGTGTAAAAACTACCAAGAGAACTCCTGCCTGGCACCTTCCCCGGTGGAGTTGTGCATGGGGTGTCTTTGGAACATTTTGTCACCGGCCGAGTCCAAAATTCAGCGATTCCCCATCTCAGCCCAGAAAGCAGGAAGAACAACATTTGTGGTGTCCTTTTGCTGCCTACCGGAGCAATGTAAAAACTACCAACAGAACTCGTCCCTGGCACCTTCGCTAGTGGAGTTGTGCATGGGGTGTGTTTGGAACATTTTGTCACCGGCCGACTCCAAAATTCAGCGGTTCCCCATCTCAGCCCAGAAAGCAGGAAGAACAACTTTTGTGGTGCCTTTCAGCTGCCTACCAAGGTAGTGTAAAAACTACCAAGAGAACTCCTGCCTGGCACCTTCCCCGGTGGAGTTGTGCAGGGGGTGTCTTTGGAACATTTTGTCACCGGCCGACTCCAAAATTCAGCGATTCCCCATCTCAGCCCAGAAAGCAGGAAGAACAACTTTTGTGGTGTCCTTTTGATGCCTACCGGAGCAATGTAAAAACTACCAACAGAACTCGTCCCTGGCACCTTCGCTAGTGGAGTTGTGCATGGGGTGTGTTTGGAACATTTTTTCACCGGCCGACTCCAAAATTCAGCGATTCCCCATCTCAGCCCAGAAAGCAGGTAAAACAACTTTTGTGGTGTCTTTCAGATGCCTACCAAGGTAGTGTAAAAACTATTAAGAGAAGTCCTGTCTGGCACCTTCCCCGGTGGAGTTGTGCATGGGGTGTGTTTGGAACATTTTGTCACCGGCCGAGTCCAAAATTCAGCGGTTCCCCATCTCAGCCCAGAAAGCAGGTAGAACAACTTTTCTTGTGCCTTTCAGCTGCCTACCAAGGTAGTGTAAAAACTACCAAGAGAACTCCTGCCTGGCACCTTCCCCGGTGGAGTTGTGCATGGGGTGTGTTTGGAACATTTTGTCACCGGCCGAGTCAAAATTCAGCGATTCCCCATCTCAGCCCAGAAAGCAGGAAGAACAACTTTTGTGGTGTCCTTTTGCTGCCTACCGGAGCAATGTAAAAACTACCAGGAGAACTCGTCCCTGGCACCTTCGCTAGTGGAGTTGTGCATGGGGTGTGTTTGGAACATTTTGTCACCGGCCGACTCCAAAATTCAGCGGTTCCCCATCTCAGCCCAGAAAGCAGGAAGAACAACTTTTGTGGTGCCTTTCAGCTGCCTACCAAGGTAGTGTAAAAACTACCAAGAGAACTCCTGCCTGGCACCTTCCCCGGTGGAGTTGTGCAGGGGGTGTCTTTGGAACATTTTGTCACCGGCCGACTCCAAAATTCAGCGATTCCCCATCTCAGCCCAGAAAGCAGGAAGAACAACTTTTGTGGTGTCCTTTTGATGCCTACCGGAGCAATGTAAAAACTACCAACAGAACTCGTCCCTGGCACCTTCGCTAGTGGAGTTGTGCATGGGGTGTGTTTGGAACATTTTTTCACCGGCCGACTCCAAAATTCAGCGATTCCCCATCTCAGCCCAGAAAGCAGGTAAAACAACTTTTGTGGTGTCTTTCAGATGCCTACCAAGGTAGTGTAAAAACTATTAAGAGAAGTCCTGTCTGGCACCTTCCCCGGTGGAGTTGTGCATGGGGTGTGTTTGGAACATTTTGTCACCGGCCGAGTCCAAAATTCAGCGGTTCCCCATCTCAGCCCAGAAAGCAGGTAGAACAACTTTTCTTGTGCCTTTCAGCTGCCTACCAAGGTAGTGTAAAAACTACCAACAGAACTCCTGCCTGGCACCTTCCCCAGTGGAGTTGTGCATGGGGTGTCTTTGGAACATTTTGTCACCGGCCGAGTCCAAAATTCAGCGATTCCCCATCTCAGCCCAGAAAGCAGGTAGAACAACTTTTGTGGTGTCTTTCAGATGCCTACCGGAGCAATGTAAAAACTACCAGGAGAACTCCTATCTGGCACCTTCCCCGGTGGAGTTGTGCATGGGGTGTCTTTGGAACATTTTGTCACCGGCCGAGTCCAAAATTCAGCGGTTCCCCATCTCAGCCCAGAAAGCAGGAAGAACAACTTTTGTGGTGCCTTTCAGCTGCCTACCAAGGTAGTGTAAAAACTACCAAGAGAACTCCTGCCTGGCACCTTCCCCGGTGGAGTTGTGCATGGGGTGTCTTTGGAACATTTTGTCACCGGCCGAGTCCAAAATTCAGCGATTCCCCATCTCAGCCCAGAAAGCAGGAAGAACAACTTTTGTGGTGTCCTTTTGATGCCTACCGGAGCAATGTAAAAACTACCAACAGAACTCGTCCCTGGCACCTTCGCTAGTGGAGTTGTGCATGGGGTGTGTTTGGAACATTTTGTCACCGGCCGACTCCAAAATTCAGCGGTTCCCCATCTCAGCCCAGAAAGCAGGTAAAACAACTTTTGTGGTGTCTTTCAGATGCCTACCAAGGTAGTGTAAAAACTATTAAGAGAACTCCTGTCTGGCACCTTCGCTAGTGGAGTTGTGCATGGGGTGTGTTTGGAACATTTTGTCACCGGCCGACTCCAAAATTCAGCGGTTCCCCATCTCAGCCCAGAAAGCAGGAAGAACAACTTTTGTGGTGCCTTTCAAATGCCTACAAAGGTAGTGTAAAAACTACTAAGAGAACTCCTGCCTGGCACCTTCCCCGGTGGAGTTGTGCATGGGGTGTGTTTGGAACATTTTGTCACCGGCTGACTCCAAAATTCAGCGGTTCCCCATCTCAGCCCAGAAAGCAGGTAGAACAACTTTTGTGGTGCCTTTCAGATGCCTACCAAGGTAGTGTAAAAACTATTAAGAGAAGTCCTGTCTGGCACCTTCCCCGGTGGAGTTGTGCATGGGGTGTGTTTGGAACATTTTGTCACCGGCCGACTCCAAAATTCAGCGGTTCCCCATCTCAGCCCAGAAAGCAGGTAAAACAACTTTTGTGGTGTCTTTCAGATGCCTACCGGAGCAATGTAAAAACTACCAGGAGAACTCCTGTCTGGCACCTTCCCCGGTGGAGTTGTGCATGGGGTGTCTTTGGAACATTTTGTCACCAGCCGACTCCAAAATTCAGCGGTTCCCCATCTCAGCCCAGAAAGCAGGAAGAACAACTTTTGTGGTGTCCTTTTGATGCCTACCGGAGCAATGTAAAAACTACCAACAGAACTCGTCCCTGGCACCTTCGCTAGTGGAGTTGTGCATGGGGTGTGTTTGGAACATTTTGTCACCGGCCGACTCCAAAATTCAGCGGTTCCCCATCTCAGCCCAGAAAGCAGGAAGAACAACTTTTGTGGTGCCTTTCAAATGCCTACCAAGGTAGTGTAAAAACTACTAAGAGAACTCCTGTCTGGCACCTTCCCCGGTGGAGTTGTGCAGGGGGTGTCTTTGGAACATTTTGTCACCAGCCGACTCCAAAAGTCAGCGGTTCCCCATCTCAGCCCAGAAAGCAGGTAGAACAACTTTTGTGGTGTCTTTCAGATGCCTACCGGAGCAATGTAAAAACTACCAGGAGAACTCCTGTCTGGCACCTTCCCCGGTGGAGTTGTGCATGGGGTGTCTTTGGAACATTTTGTCACCGGCCGACTCCAAAATTCAGCGGTTCCCCATCTCAGCCCAGAAAGCAGGAAGAACAACTTTTGTGGTGTCCTTTTGCTGCCTACCGGAGCAATGTAAAAACTACCAAGAGAACTCCTGCCTGGCACCTTCCCCGGTGGAGTTGTGCATGGGGTGTCTTTGGAACATTTTTTCACCGGCCGAGTCCAAAATTCAGCGGTTCCCCATCTCAGCCCAGAAAGAAGGTACAACAACTTTTCTTGTGCCTTTCAGCTGCCTACCAAGGTAGTGTAAAAACTACCAAGAGAACTCCTGCCTGGCACCTTCCCCGGTGGAGTTGTGCATGGGGTGTCTTTGGAACATTTTGTCACCGGCCGAGTCCAAAATTCAGCTATTCCCCATCTCAGCCCAGAAAGCAGGAAGAACAACTTTTGTGGTGTCCTTTTGATGCCTACCGGAGCAATGTAAAAACTACCAACAGAACTCGTCCCTGGCACCTTCGCTAGTGGAGTTGTGCATGGGGTGTGTTTGGAACATTTTGTCACCGGCCGACTCCAAAATTCAGCGGTTCCCCATCTCAGCCCAGAAAGCAGGAAGAAAAACTTTTGTGGTGCCTTTCAGCTGCCTACCAAGGTAGTGTAAAAACTACCAAGAGAACTCCTGCCTGGCACCTTCCCCGGTGGAGTTGTGCATGGGGTGTCTTTGGAACATTTTGTCACCGGCCGACTCCAAAATTCAGCGGTTCCCCATCTCAGCCCAGAAAGCAGGAAGAACAACTTTTGTGGTGCCTTTCAAATGCCTACCAAGGTAGTGTAAAAACTACCAACAGAACTCGTCCCTGGCACCTTCGCTAGTGGAGTTGTGCATGGGGTGTATTTATTAAAATTTTGTCACCAGCCGAGTCCAAAATTCAGCTGTTCCCCTTCTCAGCCCAGAAAGAAGGTACAACAACTTTTCTTGTGCCTTTCAAATGCCTACCAAGGTAGTGTAAAAACTACCAGGAGAACTCCTGTCTGGCACCTTCCCCGGTGGAGTTGTGCATGGGGTGTCTTTGAAACATTTTGTCACCGTCCGACTCCAAAATTCAGCGGTTCCCCATCTCAGCCCACAAAGCAGGTACAACAACTTTTGTGGTGTCCTTTTGATGCCTACCGGAGCAATGTAAAAACTACCAAGAGAACTCCTGCCTGGCACCTTCCCCGGTGGAGTTGTGCATGGGGTGTGTTTGGAACATTTTGTCACCGGCCGACTCCAAAATTCAGCGGTTCCCCATCTCAGCCCAGAAAGAAGGTACAACAACTTTTCTTGTGCCTTTCAGCTGCCTACCAAGGTAGTGTAAAAACTACCAAGAGAACTCCTGCCTGGCGCCTTCCCCGGTGGAGTTGTGCATGGGGTGTCTTTGGAACATTTTGTCACCGGCCGAGTCCAAAATTCAGCGGTTCCCCATCTCAGCCCAGAAAGCAGGTAAAACAACTTTTGTGGTGCCTTTCATATGCCTACCAAGGTAGTGTAAAAACTATTAAGAGAACTCCTGTCTGGCACCTTCCCCGGTGGAGTTGTGCATGGGGTGTCTTTGGAACATTTTGTCACCGGCCGACTCCAAAATTCAGCGGTTCCCCATCTCAGCCCAGAAAGCAGGAAGAACAACTTTTGTGGTGTCCTTTTGCTGCCTACCGGAGCAATGTAAAAACTACCAACAGAATTTGTTCCTGGCACCTTCGCTAGTGGAGTTGTGCATGGGGTGTGTTTGGAACATTTTGTCACCGGCCGAGTCCAAAATTCAGCGGTTCCCCATCTCAGCCCAGAAAGCAGGTAGAACAACTTTTGTGGTGCCTTTCAAATGCCTACCAAGGTAGTGTAAAAACTACCAGGAGAACTCCTGCCTGGCACCTTCCCCGGTGGAGTTGTGCAGGGGGTGTGTTTGGAACATTTTGTCACCGGCCGAGTCCAAAATTCAGCGGTTCCCCATCTCAGCCCAGAAAGCAGGTAGAACAACTTTTGTGGTGTCTTTCAGATGCCTACCGGAGCAATGTAAAAACTACCAGGAGAACTCCTGTCTGGCACCTTCCCCGGTGGAGTTGTGCATGGGGTGTGTTTGGAACTTTTTGTCACCAGCCGAGTCCAAAATTCAGCGGTTCCCCATCTCAGCCCAGAAAGCAGGAAGAACAACTTTTGTGGTGTCCTTTTGCTTCCTACCGGAGCAATGTAAAAACTACCAACAGAATTTGTTCCTGGCACCTTCGCTAGTGGAGTTGTGCATGGGGTGTGTTTGGAACATTTTGTCACCGGCCGAGTCCAAAATTCAGCGGTTCCCCATCTCAGCCCAGAAAGCAGGTACAACAACTTTTGTGGTGCCTTTCAGATGCCTACAGGAGCAATGTAAAAACTACCAAGAGAATTTGTTTTTGGCACCTTCGCTAGTGGAGTTGTGCATGGGGTGTATTTATTAAAATTTTGTCACCAGCCGAGTCCAAAATTCAGCTGTTCCCCATCTCAGCCCAGAAAGCAGGAAGAACAACTTTTGTCGTGCCTTTCAGCTGCCTACCAAGGTAGTGTAAAAACTATCAAGAGAACTCCTGTCTGGCACCTTCCCCGGTGGAGTTGTGCATGGGGTGTGTTTGGAACATTTTGTCACCGGCCGACTCCAAAATTCAGCGATTCCCCATCTCAGCCCAGAAAGCAGGTAGAACAACTTTTGTGGTGCCTTTCAGCTGCCTACCAAGGTAGTGTAAAAACTACCAAGAGAACTCCTGTCTGGCACCTTCCGTGGTGGAGTTGTGCATGGGGTGTCTTTGGAACATTTTGTCACCGGCCGAGTCCAAAATTCAGCGATTCCCCATCTCAGCCCAGAAAGCAGGAAGAACAACTTTTGTGGTGTCCTTTTGCTGCCTACCGGAGCAATGTAAAAACTACCAACAGAACTCGTCCCTGGCACCTTCGCTAGTGGAGTTGTGCATGGGGTGTCTTTGGAACATTTTGTCACCGGCCGAGTCCAAAATTCAGCGGTTCCCCATCTCAGCCCAGAAAGCAGGAAGAACAACTTTTGTGGTGCCTTTCAAATGCCTACCAAGGTAGTGTAAAAACTACTAAGAGAACTCCTGTCTGGCACCTTCCCCGGTGGAGTTGTGCATGGGATGTCTTTGGAACATTTTGTCACCAGCCGACTCCAAAATTCAGCGGTTCCCCATCTCAGCCCAGAAAGCAGGTAGAACAACTTTTGTGGTGTCTTTCAGATGCCTACCGGAGCAATGTAAAAACTACCAGGAGAACTCCTGTCTGGCACCTTCCCCGGTGGAGTTGTGCATGGGGTGTATTTGGAACATTTTGTCACCAGCCGAGTCCAAAATTCAGCGGTTCCCCATCTCAGCCCAGAAAGCAGGAAGAACAACTTTTGTGGTGTCCTTTTGCTGCCTACCGGAGCAATGTAAAAACTACCAAGAGAACTCCTGCCTGGCACCTTCCCCGGTGGAGTTGTGCATGGGGTGTCTTTGGAACATTTTTTCACCGGCCGAGTCCAAAATTCAGCGGTTCCCCATCTCAGCCCAGAAAGAAGGTACAACAACTTTTGTGGTGTCTTTCAGATGCCTACCAAGGTAGTGTAAAAACTACCAAGAGAACTCCTGTCTGGCACCTTCCCCGGTGGAGTTGTGCATGGGGTGTCTTTGGAACATTTTGTCACCGGCCGAGTCCAAAATTCAGCGATTCCCCATCTCAGCCCAGAAAGCAGGAAGAACAACTTTTGTGGTGTCCTTTTGCTGCCTACCGGAGCAATGTAAAAACTACCAACAGAATTTGTTCCTGGCACCTTCGCTAGTGGAGTTGTGCATGGGGTGTGTTTGGAACATTTTGTCACCGGCCGAGTCCAAAATTCAGCGGTTCCCCATCTCAGCCCAGAAAACAGGTAGAACAACTTTTGTGGTGCCTTTCAGATGCCTACCAAGGTAGTGTAAAAACTACCAAGAGAACTCCTGCCTGGCACCTTCCCCGGTGGAGTTGTGCAGGGGGTGTGTTTGGAACATTTTGTCACCGGCCGAGTCCAAAATTCAGCGGTTCCCCATCTCAGCCCAGAAAGCAGGTAGAACAACTTTTGTGGTGTCTTTCAGATGCCTACCGGAGCAATGTAAAAACTACCAGGAGAACTCCTGTCTGGCACCTTCCCCGGTGGAGTTGTGCATGGGGTGTGTTTGGAACTTTTTGTCACCAGCCGACTCCAAAATTCAGCGGTTCCCCATCTCAGCCCAGAAAGCAGGTAGAACAACTTTTGTGGTGTCTTTCAGATGCCTACCGGAGCAATGTAAAAACTACCAGGAGAACTCCTTTCTGGCACCTTCCCCGGTGGAGTTGTGCATGGGGTGTGTTTGGAACATTTTGTCACCAGCCGAGTCCAAAATTCAGCGGTTCCCCATTTCAGCCCAGAAAGCAGGTACAACAACTTTTGTAGTGTCTTTTTGATGCCTACAGGAGCAATGTAAAAACTACCAAGAGAATTTGTTTTTGGCACCTTCGCTAGTGGAGTTGTGCATGGGGTGTATTTATTAAAATTTTGTCACCAGCCGAGTCCAAAATTCAGCTGTTCCCCATCTCAGCCCAGAAAGCAGGTAGAACAACTTTTGTGGTGCCTTTCAGCTGCCTACCAAGGTAGTGTAAAAACTATCAAGAGAACTCCTGTCTGGCACCTTCCCCGGTGGAGTTGTGCATGGGGTGTGTTTGGAAGATTTTGTCACCGGCCGACTCCAAAATTCAGCGATTCCCCATCTCAGCCCAGAAAGCAGGTAGAACAACTTTTGTGGTGCCTTTCAGCTGCCTACCAAGGTAGTGTAAAAACTACCAAGAGAACTCCTGCCTGGCACCTTCCCCGGTGGAGTTGTGCATGGGGTGTCTTTGGAACATTTTGTCACCGGCCGAGTCCAAAATTCAGCGGTTCCCCATCTCAGCCCAGAAAGCAGGAAGAACAACTTTTGTGGTGCCTTTCAAATGCCTACCAAGGTAGTGTAAAAACTACTAAGAGAACTCCTGTCTGGCACCTTCCCCGGTGGAGTTGTGCATGGGATGTCTTTGGAACATTTTGTCACCGGCCGACTCCAAAATTCAGCGGTTCCCCATCTCAGCCCAGAAAGCAGGTAGAACAACTTTTGTGGTGTCCTTTTGCTGCCTACCGGAGCAATGTAAAAACTACCAAGAGAACTCCTGCCTGGCACCTTCCCCGGTGGAGTTGTGCATGGGGTGTGTTTGGAACATTTTTTCACCAGCCGAGTCCAAAATTCAGCGATTCCCCATCTCAGCCCAGAAAGCAGGAAGAACAACTTTTGTGGTGTCCTTTTGCTGCCTACCGGAGCAATGTAAAAACTACCAAGAGAACTCCTGCCTGGCACCTTCCCCGGTGGAGTTGTGCATGGGGTGTCTTTGGAACATTTTGTCACCGGCCGACTCCAAAATTCAGCGGTTCCCCATCTCAGCCCAGAAAGCAGGAAGAAAAACTTTTGTGGTGCCTTTCAGCTGCCTACCAAGGTAGTGTAAAAACTACCAAGAGAACTCCTGCCTGGCACCTTCCCCGGTGGAGTTGTGCATGGGGTGTCTTTGGAACATTTTGTCACCGGCCGACTCCAAAATTCAGCGGTTCCCCATCTCAGCCCAGAAAGCAGGAAGAACAACTTTTGTGGTGCCTTTCAAATGCCTACCAAGGTAGTGTAAAAACTACCAACAGAACTCGTCCCTGGCACCTTCGCTAGTGGAGTTGTGCATGGGGTGTATTTATTAAAATTTTGTCACCAGCCGAGTCCAAAATTCAGCTGTTCCCCTTCTCAGCCCAGAAAGAAGGTACAACAACTTTTCTTGTGCCTTTCAAATGCCTACCAAGGTAGTGTAAAAACTACCAGGAGAACTCCTGTCTGGCACCTTCCCCGGTGGAGTTGTGCATGGGGTGTCTTTGAAACATTTTGTCACCGTCCGACTCCAAAATTCAGCGGTTCCCCATCTCAGCCCACAAAGCAGGTACAACAACTTTTGTGGTGTCCTTTTGATGCCTACCGGAGCAATGTAAAAACTACCAAGAGAACTCCTGCCTGGCACCTTCCCCGGTGGAGTTGTGCATGGGGTGTGTTTGGAACATTTTGTCACCGGCCGACTCCAAAATTCAGCGGTTCCCCATCTCAGCCCAGAAAGAAGGTACAACAACTTTTCTTGTGCCTTTCAGCTGCCTACCAAGGTAGTGTAAAAACTACCAAGAGAACTCCTGCCTGGCACCTTCCCCGGTGGAGTTGTGCATGGGGTGTCTTTGGAACATTTTGTCACCGGCCGAGTCCAAAATTCAGCGGTTCCCCATCTCAGCCCAGAAAGCAGGTAAAACAACTTTTGTGGTGTCTTTCATATGCCTACCAAGGTAGTGTAAAAACTATTAAGAGAACTCCTGTCTGGCACCTTCCCCGGTGGAGTTGTGCATGGGGTGTCTTTGGAACATTTTGTCACCGGCCGACTCCAAAATTCAGCGGTTCCCCATCTCAGCCCAGAAAGCAGGAAGAACAACTTTTCTGGTGTCCTTTTGCTGCCTACCGGAGCAATGTAAAAACTACCAACAGAATTTGTTCCTGGCACCTTCGCTAGTGGAGTTGTGCATGGGGTGTGTTTGGAACATTTTGTCACCGGCCGAGTCCAAAATTCAGCGGTTCCCCATCTCAGCCCAGAAAGCAGGTAGAACAACTTTTGTGGTGCCTTTCAAATGCCTACCAAGGTAGTGTAAAAACTACCAGGAGAACTCCTGCCTGGCACCTTCCCCGGTGGAGTTGTGCAGGGGGTGTGTTTGGAACATTTTGTCACCGGCCGAGTCCAAAATTCAGCGGTTCCCCATCTCAGCCCAGAAAGCAGGTAGAACAACTTTTGTGGTGTCTTTCAGATGCCTACCGGAGCAATGTAAAAACTACCAGGAGAACTCCTGTCTGGCACCTTCCCCGGTGGAGTTGTGCATGGGGTGTGTTTGGAACTTTTTGTCACCAGCCGAGTCCAAAATTCAGCGGTTCCCCATCTCAGCCCAGAAAGCAGGAAGAACAACTTTTGTGGTGTCCTTTTGCTTCCTACCGGAGCAATGTAAAAACTACCAACAGAATTTGTTCCTGGCACCTTCGCTAGTGGAGTTGTGCATGGGGTGTGTTTGGAACATTTTGTCACCGGCCGAGTCCAAAATTCAGCGGTTCCCCATCTCAGCCCAGAAAGCAGGTACAACAACTTTTGTGGTGCCTTTCAGATGCCTACAGGAGCAATGTAAAAACTACCAAGAGAATTTGTTTTTGGCACCTTCGCTAGTGGAGTTGTGCATGGGGTGTATTTATTAAAATTTTGTCACCAGCCGAGTCCAAAATTCAGCTGTTCCCCATCTCAGCCCAGAAAGCAGGAAGAACAACTTTTGTCGTGCCTTTCAGCTGCCTACCAAGGTAGTGTAAAAACTATCAAGAGAACTCCTGTCTGGCACCTTCCCCGGTGGAGTTGTGCATGGGGTGTGTTTGGAACATTTTGTCACCGGCCGACTCCAAAATTCAGCGATTCCCCATCTCAGCCCAGAAAGCAGGTAGAACAACTTTTGTGGTGCCTTTCAGATGCCTACCAAGGTAGTGTAAAAACTACCAAGAGAACTCCTGTCTGGCACCTTCCGTGGTGGAGTTGTGCATGGGGTGTCTTTGGAACATTTTGTCACCGGCCGAGTCCAAAATTCAGCGATTCCCCATCTCAGCCCAGAAAGCAGGAAGAACAACTTTTGTGGTGTCCTTTTGCTGCCTACCGGAGCAATGTAAAAACTACCAACAGAACTCGTCCCTGGCACCTTCGCTAGTGGAGTTGTGCATGGGGTGTGTTTGGAACATTTTGTCACCGGCCGAGTCCAAAATTCAGCGGTTCCCCATCTCAGCCCAGAAAGCAGGAAGAACAACTTTTGTGGTGCCTTTCAAATGCCTACCAAGGTAGTGTAAAAACTACTAAGAGAACTCCTGTCTGGCACCTTCCCCAGTGGAGTTGTGCATGGGATGTCTTTGGAACATTTTGTCACCAGCCGACTCCAAAATTCAGCGGTTCCCCATCTCAGCCCAGAAAGCAGGTAGAACAACTTTTGTGGTGTCTTTCAGATGCCTACCGGAGCAATGTAAAAACTACCAGGAGAACTCCTGTCTGGCACCTTCCCCGGTGGAGTTGTGCATGGGGTGTATTTGGAACATTTTGTCACCAGCCGAGTCCAAAATTCAGCGGTTCCCCATCTCAGCCCAGAAAGCAGGAAGAACAACTTTTGTGGTGTCCTTTTGCTGCCTACCGGAGCAATGTAAAAACTACCAAGAGAACTCCTGCCTGGCACCTTCCCCGGTGGAGTTGTGCATGGGGTGTCTTTGGAACATTTTTTCACCGGCCGAGTCCAAAATTCAGCGGTTCCCCATCTCAGCCCAGAAAGAAGGTACAACAACTTTTGTGGTGTCTTTCAGATGCCTACCAAGGTAGTGTAAAAACTACCAAGAGAACTCCTGTCTGGCACCTTCCCCGGTGGAGTTGTGCATGGGGTGTCTTTGGAACATTTTGTCACCGGCCGAGTCCAAAATTCAGCGATTCCCCATCTCAGCCCAGAAAGCAGGAAGAACAACTTTTGTGGTGTCCTTTTGCTGCCTACCGGAGCAATGTAAAAACTACCAACAGAATTTGTTCCTGGCACCTTCGCTAGTGGAGTTGTGCATGGGGTGTGTTTGGAACATTTTGTCACCGGCAGAGTCCAAAATTCAGCGGTTCCCCATCTCAGCCCAGAAAACAGGTAGAACAACTTTTGTGGTGCCTTTCAGATGCCTACCAAGGTAGTGTAAAAACTACCAAGAGAACTCCTGCCTGGCACCTTCCCCGGTGGAGTTGTGCATGGGGTGTGTTTGGAACATTTTGTCACCGGCCGAGTCCAAAATTCAGCGGTTCCCCATCTCAGCCCAGAAAGCAGGTAGAACAACTTTTGTGGTGTCTTTCAGATGCCTACCGGAGCAATGTAAAAACTACCAGGAGAACTCCTGTCTGGCACCTTCCCCGGTGGAGTTGTGCATGGGGTGTGTTTGGAACTTTTTGTCACCAGCCGACTCCAAAATTCAGCGGTTCCCCATCTCAGCCCAGAAAGCAGGTAGAACAACTTTTGTGGTGTCTTTCAGATGCCTACCGGAGCAATGTAAAAACTACCAGGAGAACTCCTTTCTGGCACCTTCCCCGGTGGAGTTGTGCATGGGGTGTGTTTGGAACATTTTGTCACCAGCCGAGTCCAAAATTCAGCGGTTCCCCATCTCAGCCCAGAAAGCAGGTACAACAACTTTTGTAGTGTCTTTTTGATGCCTACAGGAGCAATGTAAAAACTACCAAGAGAATTTGTTTTTGGCACCTTCGCTAGTGGAGTTGTGCATGGGGTGTATTTATTAAAATTTTGTCACCAGCCGAGTCCAAAATTCAGCTGTTCCCCATCTCAGCCCAGAAAGCAGGTAGAACAACTTTTGTGGTGCCTTTCAGCTGCCTACCAAGGTAGTGTAAAAACTACCAAGAGAACTCCTGCCTGGCACCTTCCCCGGTGGAGTTGTGCATGGGGTGTCTTTGGAACATTTTGTCACCGGCCGACTCCAAAATTCAGCGGTTCCCCATCTCAGCCCAGAAAGCAGGTAGAACAACTTTTGTGGTGTCCTTTTGCTGCCTACCGGAGCAATGTAAAAACTACCAAGAGAACTCCTGCCTGGCACCTTCCCCGGTGGAGTTGTGCATGGGGTGTCTTTGGAACATTTTGTCACCGGCCGACTCCAAAATTCAGCGGTTCCCCATCTCAGCCCAGGAAGCAGGTAGAACAACTTTTGTGGTGTCCTTTTGCTGCCTACCGGAGCAATGTAAAAACTACCAAGAGAACTCCTGCCTGGCACCTTCCCCGGTGGAGTTGTGCATGGGGTGTCTTTGGAACATTTTGTCACCGGCCGACTCCAAAATTCAGCGGTTCCCCATCTCAGCCCAGAAAGCAGGTAAAACAACTTTTGTGGTGTCTTTCAGATGCCTACCAAGGTAGTGTAAAAACTATTAAGAGAACTCCTGTCTGGCACCTTCCCCGGTGGAGTTGTGCATGGGGTGTGTTTGGAACATTTTGTCACCGGCCGAGTCCAAAATTCAGCGATTCCCCATCTCAGCCCAGAAAGAAGGTACAACAACTTTTGTGGTGTCCTTTTGCTGCCTACCGGAGCAATGTAAAAACTACCAACAGAATTTGTTCCTGGCACCTTCGCTAGTGGAGTTGTGCATGGGGTGTGTTTGGAACATTTTGTCACCGGCCGAGTCCAAAATTCAGCGGTTCCCCATCTCAGCCCAGAAAACAGGTAGAACAACTTTTGTGGTGCCTTTCAGATGCCTACCAAGGTAGTGTAAAAACTACCAGGAGAACTCCTGCCTGGCACCTTCCCCGGTGGAGTTGTGCAGGGGGTGTGTTTGGAACATTTTGTCACCGGCCGAGTCCAAAATTCAGCGGTTCCCCATCTCAGCCCAGAAAGCAGGTAGAACAACTTTTGTGGTGTCTTTCAGATGCCTACCGGAGCAATGTAAAAACTACCAGGAGAACTCCTGTCTGGCACCTTCCCCGGTGGAGTTGTGCATGGGGTGTGTTTGGAACTTTTTGTCACCAGCCGACTCCAAAATTCAGCGGTTCCCCATCTCAGCCCAGAAAGCAGGTAGAACAACTTTTGTGGTGTCTTTCAGATGCCTACCGGAGCAATGTAAAAACTACCAGGAGAACTCCTTTCTGGCACCTTCCCCGGTGGAGTTGTGCATGGGGTGTGTTTGGAACATTTTGTCACCAGCCGAGTCCAAAATTCAGCGGTTCCCCATCTCAGCCCAGAAAGCAGGTACAACAACTTTTGTAGTGTCTTTTTGATGCCTACCGGAGCAATGTAAAAACTACCAACAGAATTTGTTCCTGGCACCTTCCCCGGTGGAGTTGTGCATGGGGTGTATTTATTAAAATTTTGTCACCAGCCGAGTCCAAAATTCAGCTGTTCCCCATCTCAGCCCAGAAAGCAGGTAGAACAACTTTTGTGGTGCCTTTCAGCTGCCTACCAAGGTAGTGTAAAAACTATCAAGAGAACTCCTGTCTGGCACCTTCCCCGGTGGAGTTGTGCATGGGGTGTGTTTGGAAGATTTTGTCACCGGCCGACTCCAAAATTCAGCGTTTCCCCATCTCAGCCCAGAAAGCAGGTAGAACAACTTTTGTGGTGCCTTTCAGCTGCCTACCAAGGTAGTGTAAAAACTACCAAGAGAACTCCTGCCTGGCACCTTCCCCGGTGGAGTTGTGCAGGGGGTGTGTTTGGAACATTTTGTCACCGGCCGAGTCCAAAATTCAGCGGTTCCCCATCTCAGCCCAGAAAGCAGGAAGAACAACTTTTGTGGTGCCTTTCAAATGCCTACCAAGGTAGTGTAAAAACTACTAAGAGAACTCCTGTCTGGCACCTTCCCCGGTGGAGTTGTGCATGGGATGTCTTTGGAACATTTTGTCACCGGCCGACTCCAAAATTCAGCGGTTCCCCATCTCAGCCCAGAAAGCAGGTAGAACAACTTTTGTGGTGTCTTTCAGATGCCTACCGGAGCAATGTAAAAACTACCAGGAGAACTCCTGTCTGGCACCTTCCCCGGTGGAGTTGTGCATGGGGTGTCTTTGGAACATTTTGTCACCAGCCGAGTCCAAAATTCAGTGATTCCCCATCTCAGCCCAGAAAGCAGGAAGAACAACTTTTGTGGTGTCCTTTTGATGCCTACCGGAGCAATGTAAAAACTACCAAGAGAACTCCTGCCTGGCACCTTCCCCGGTGGAGTTGTGCATGGGGTGTCTTTGGAACATTTTTTCACCGGCCGACTCCAAAATTCAGCGTTTCCCCATCTCAGCCCAGAAAGCAGGTAAAACAACTTTTGTGGTGTCTTTCAGATGCCTACCAAGGTAGTGTAAAAACTATTAAGAGAACTCCTGTCTGGCACCTTCCCCGGTGGAGTTGTGCATGGGGTGTCTTTGGAACATTTTGTCACCGGCCGAGTCCAAAATTCAGCGATTCCCCATCTCAGCCCAGAAAGCAGGAAGAACAACTTTTGTGGTGTCCTTTTGCTGCCTACCGGAGCAATGTAAAAACTACCAACAGAATTTGTTCCTGGCACCTTCGCTAGTGGAGTTGTGCATGGGGTGTGTTTGGAACATTTTGTCACCGGCCGAGTCCAAAATTCAGCGGTTCCCCATCTCAGCCCAGAAAGCAGGTAGAACAACTTTTGTGGTGCCTTTCAGATGCCTACCAAGGTAGTGTAAAAACTACCAGGAGAACTCCTGCCTGGCACCTTCCCCGGTGGAGTTGTGCAGGGGGTGTGTTTGGAACATTTTGTCACCGGCCGAGTCCAAAATTCAGCGGTTCCCCATCTCAGCCCAGAAAGCAGGTAGAACAACTTTTGTGGTGTCTTTCAGATGCCTACCGGAGCAATGTAAAAACTACCAGGAGAACTCCTGTCTGGCACCTTCCCCGGTGGAGTTGTGCATGGGGTGTGTTTGGAACTTTTTGTCACCAGCCGACTCCAAAATTCAGCGGTTCCCCATCTCAGCCCAGGAAGCAGGTAGAACAACTTTTGTGGTGTCTTTCAGATGCCTACCGGAGCAATGTAAAAACTTCCAGGAGAACTCCTTTCTGGCACCTTCCCCGGTGGAGTTGTGCATGGGGTGTGTTTGGAACTTTTTGTCACCAGCCGAGTCCAAAATTCAGCGGTTCCCCATCTCAGCCCAGAAAGCAGGTACAACAACTTTTGTAGTGTCTTTTTGATGCCTACAGGAGCAATGTAAAAACTACCAAGAGAATTTGTTTTTGGCACCTTCGCTAGTGGAGTTGTGCATGGGGTGTATTTATTAAAATTTTGTCACCAGCCGAGTCCAAAATTCAGCTGTTCCCCATCTCAGCCCAGAAAGCAGGTAGAACAACTTTTGTGGTGCCTTTCAGCTGCCTACCAAGGTAGTGTAAAAACTATCAAGAGAACTCCTGTCTGGCACCTTCCCCGGTGGAGTTGTGCATGGGGTGTGTTTGGAACATTTTGTCACCGGCCGACTCCAAAATTCAGCGATTCCCCATCTCAGCCCAGAAATCAGGTAGAACAACTTTTGTGGTGCCTTTCAGCTGCCTACCAAGGTAGTGTAAAAACTACCAAGAGAACTCCTGCCTGGCACCTTCCCCGGTGGAGTTGTGCATGGGGTGTCTTTGGAACATTTTGTCACCGGCCGAGTCCAAAATTCAGCGATTCCCCATCTCAGCCCAGAAAGCAGGAAGAACAACATTTGTGGTGTCCTTTTGCTGCCTACCGGAGCAATGTAAAAACTACCAACAGAACTCGTCCCTGGCACCTTCGCTAGTGGAGTTGTGCATGGGGTGTGTTTGGAACATTTTGTCACCGGCCGAGTCCAAAATTCAGCGGTTCCCCATCTCAGCCCAGAAAGCAGGAAGAACAACTTTTGTGGTGCCTTTCAAATGCCTACCAAGGTAGTGTAAAAACTACTAAGAGAACTCCTGTCTGGCACCTTCCCCGGTGGAGTTGTGCATGGGCTGTCTTTGGAACATTTTGTCACCAGCCGACTCCAAAATTCAGTGGTTCCCCATCTCAGCCCAGAAAGCAGGTAGAACAACTTTTGTGGTGTCTTTCAGATGCCTACCGGAGCAATGTAAAAACTACCAGGAGAACTCCTGTCTGGCACCTTCCCCGGTGGAGTTGTGCATGGGGTGTATTTGGAACATTTTGTCACCAGCCGAGTCCAAAATTCAGCGATTCCCCATCTCAGCCCAGAAAGCAGGAAGAACAACTTTTGTGGTGTCCTTTTGCTGCCTACCGGAGCAATGTAAAAAATACCAAGAGAACTCCTGCCTGGCACCTTCCCCGGTGGAGTTGTGCATGGGGTGTGTTTGGAACATTTTTTCACCGGCCGACTCCAAAATTCAGCGGTTCCCCATCTCAGCCCAGAAAGCAGGTAAAACAACTTTTGTGGTGCCTTTCAGATGCCTACCAAGGTAGTGTAAAAACTATTAAGAGAAGTCCTGTCTGGCACCTTCCCCGGTGGAATTGTGCATGGGGTGTCTTTGGAACATTTTGTCACCGGCCGAGTCCAAAATTCAGCGATTCCCCATCTCAGCCCAGAAAGCAGGAAGAACAACTTTTGTGGTGTCCTTTTGCTGCCTACCGGAGCAATGTAAAAACTACCAACAGAATTTGTTCCTGGCACCTTCGCTAGTGGAGTTGTGCATGGGGTGTGTTTGGAACATTTTGTCACCGGCCGAGTCCAAAATTCAGCGGTTCCCCATCTCAGCCCAGAAAGCAGGTAGAACAACTTTTGTGGTGCCTTTCAGCTGCCTACCAAGGTAGTGTAAAAACTACCAGGAGAACTCCTGCCTGGCACCTTCCCCGGTGGAGTTGTGCAGGGGGTGTGTTTGGAACATTTTGTCACCGGCCGAGTCCAAAATTCAGCGGTTCCCCATCTCAGCCCAGAAAGCAGGTAGAACAACTTTTGTGGTGTCTTTCAGATGCCTACCGGAGCAATGTAAAAACTACCAGGAGAACTCCTGTCTGGCACCTTCCCCGGTGGAGTTGTGCATGGGGTGTGTTTGGAACTTTTTGTCACCAGCCGAGTCCAAAATTCAGCGGTTCCCCATCTCAGCCCAGAAAGCAGGTAGAACAACTTTTGTGGTGTCTTTCAGATGCCTACCGGAGCAATGTAAAAACTACCAGGAGAACTCCTTTCTGGCACCTTCCCCGGTGGAGTTGTGCATGGGGTGTGTTTGGAACATTTTGTCACCAGCCGAGTCCAAAATTCAGCGGTTCCCCATCTCAGCCCAGAAAGCAGGAAGAACAACTTTTGTGGTGTCCTTTTGCTGCCTACCGGAGCAATGTAAAAACTACCAACAGAACTCGTCCCTGGCACCTTCGCTAGTGGAGTTGTGCATGGGGTGTGTTTGGAACATTTTGTCACCGGCCGAGTCCAAAATTCAGCGGTTCCCCATCTCAGCCCAGAAAGCAGGAAGAACAACTTTTGTGGTGCCTTTCAAATGCCTACCAAGGTAGTGTAAAAACTACTAAGAGAACTCCTGTCTGGCACCTTCCCCGGTGGAGTTGTGCATGGGATGTCTTTGGAACATTTTGTCACCAGCCGACTCCAAAATTCAGCGGTTCCCCATCTCAGCCCAGAAAGCAGGTAGAACAACTTTTGTGGTGTCTTTCAGATGCCTACCGGAGCAATGTAAAAACTACCAGGAGAACTCCTGTCTGGCACCTTCCCCGGTGGAGTTGTGCATGGGGTGTATTTGGAACATTTTGTCACCAGCCGAGTCCAAAATTCAGCGATTCCCCATCTCAGCCCAGAAAGCAGGAAGAACAACTTTTGTGGTGTCCTTTTGCTGCCTACCGGAGCAATGTAAAAACTACCAAGAGAACTCCTGCCTGGCACCTTCCCCGGTGGAGTTGTGCATGGGGTGTCTTTGGAACATTTTTTCACCGGCCGACTCCAAAATTCAGCGTTTCCCCATCTCAGCCCAGAAAGCAGGTAAAACAACTTTTGTGGTGTCTTTCAGATGCCTACCAAGGTAGTGTAAAAACTATTAAGAGAACTCCTGTCTGGCACCTTCCCCGGTGGAATTGTGCATGGGGTGTCTTTGGAACATTTTGTCACCGGCCGAGTCCAAAATTCAGCGATTCCCCATCTCAGCCCAGAAAGCAGGAAGAACAACTTTTGTGGTGTCCTTTTGCTGCCTACCGGAGCAATGTAAAAACTACCAACAGAATTTGTTCCTGGCACCTTCGCTAGTGGAGTTGTGCATGGGGTGTGTTTGGAACATTTTGTCACCGGCCGAGTCCAAAATTCAGCGGTTCCCCATCTCAGCCCAGAAAGCAGGTAGAACAACTTTTGTGGTGCCTTTCAGATGCCTACCAAGGTAGTGTAAAAACTACCAGGAGAACTCCTGCCTGGCACCTTCCCCGGTGGAGTTGTGCAGGGGGTGTGTTTGGAACATTTTGTCACCGGCCGAGTCCAAAATTCAGCGGTTCCCCATCTCAGCCCAGAAAGCAGGTAGAACAACTTTTGTGGTGTCTTTCAGATGCCTACCGGAGCAATGTAAAAACTACCAGGAGAACTCCTGTCTGGCACCTTCCCCGGTGGAGTTGTGCATGGGGTGTGTTTGGAACTTTTTGTCACCAGCCGACTCCAAAATTCAGCGGTTCCCCATCTCAGCCCAGAAAGCAGGTAGAACAACTTTTGTGGTGTCTTTCAGATGCCTACCGGAGCAATGTAAAAACTACCAGGAGAACTCCTTTCTGGCACCTTCCCCGGTGGAGTTGTGCATGGGGTGTGTTTGGAACATTTTGTCACCAGCCGAGTCCAAAATTCAGCGGTTCCCCATCTCAGCCCAGAAAACAGGTAGAACAACTTTTGTAGTGTCTTTTTGATGCCTACAGGAGCAATGTAAAAACTACCAACAGAATTTGTTCCTGGCACCTTCGCTAGTGGAGTTGTGCATGGGGTGTATTTATTAAAATTTTGTCACCAGCCGAGTCCAAAATTCAGCTGTTCCCCATCTCAGCCCAGAAAGCAGGTAGAACAACTTTTGTGGTGCCTTTCAGATGCCTACCAAGGTAGTGTAAAAACTACCAAGAGAACTCCTGCCTGGCACCTTCCCCGGTGGAGTTGTGCATGGGGTGTCTTTGGAACATTTTGTCACCGGCCGACTCCAAAATTCAGCGGTTCCCCATCTCAGCCCAGAAAGCAGGTAGAACAACTTTTGTAGTGTCTTTTTGATGCCTACCGGAGCAATGTAAAAACTACCAACAGAACTCGTCCCTGGCACCTTCGCTAGTGGAGTTGTGCATGGGGTGTGTTTGGAACATTTTGTCACCGGCCGAGTCCAAAATTCAGCGGTTCCCCATCTCAGCCCAGAAAGCAGGAAGAACAACTTTTGTGGTGCCTTTCAGCTGCCTACCAAGGTAGTGTAAAAACTATTAAGAGAACTCCTGTCTGGCACCTTCCCCGGTGGAGTTGTGCATGGGGTGTGTTTGGAACATTTTGTCACCGGCCGAGTCCAAAATTCAGCGATTCCCCATCTCAGCCCAGAAAGCAGGTAGAACAACTTTTGTAGTGTCTTTTTGATGCCTACAGGAGCAATGTAAAAACTACCTACAAAATTTGTTTTTGGCACCTTCGCTAGTGGAGTTGTGCATGGGGTGTATTTATTAAAATTTTGTCACCAGCCGAGTCCAAAATTCAGCTGTTCCCCATCTCAGCCCAGAAAGCAGGTAGAACAACTTTTGTGGTGCCTTTCAGCTGCCTACCAAGGTAGTGTAAAAACTACCAAGAGAACTCCTGCCTGGCACCTTCCCCGGTGGAGTTGTGCATGGGGTGTGTTTGGAACATTTTGTCACCGGCCGACTCCAAAATTCAGCGATTCCCCATCTCAGCCCAGAAAGCAGGTAGAACAACTTTTGTGGTGCCTTTCAGCTGCCTACCAAGGTAGTGTAAAAACTACCAAGAGAACTCCTGCCTGGCACCTTCCCCGGTGGAGTTGTGCATGGGGTGTCTTTGGAACATTTTGTCACCGGCCGAGTCCAAAATTCAGCGATTCCCCATCTCAGCCCAGAAAGCAGGAAGAACAACTTTTGTGGTGTCCTTTTGCTGCCTACCGGAGCAATGTAAAAACTACCAACAGAACTCGTCCCTGGCACCTTCGCTAGTGGAGTTGTGCATGGGGTGTGTTTGGAACATTTTGTCACCGGCCGAGTCCAAAATTCAGCGGTTCCCCATCTCAGCCCAGAAAGCAGGAAGAACAACTTTTGTGGTGCCTTTCAAATGCCTACCAAGGTAGTGTAAAAACTACTAAGAGAACTCCTGTCTGGCACCTTCCCCGGTGGAGTTGTGCATGGGATGTCTTTGGAACATTTTGTCACCAGCCGACTCCAAAATTCAGCGGTTCCCCATCTCAGCCCAGAAAGCAGGTAGAACAACTTTTGTGGTGTCTTTCAGATGCCTACCGGAGCAATGTAAAAACTACCAGGAGAACTCCTGTCTGGCACCTTCCCCGGTGGAGTTGTGCATGGGGTGTATTTGGAACATTTTGTCACCAGCCGAGTCCAAAATTCAGCGATTCCCCATCTCAGCCCAGAAAGCAGGAAGAACAACTTTTGTGGTGTCCTTTTGCTGCCTACCGGAGCAATGTAAAAACTACCAAGAGAACTCCTGCCTGGCACCTTCCCCGGTGGAGTTGTGCATGGGGTGTCTTTGGAACATTTTTTCACCGGCCGACTCCAAAATTCAGCGTTTCCCCATCTCAGCCCAGAAAGCAGGTAGAACAACTTTTGTGGTGTCTTTCAGATGCCTACCAAGGTAGTGTAAAAACTATTAAGAGAACTCCTGTCTGGCACCTTCCCCGGTGGAATTGTGCATGGGGTGTCTTTGGAACATTTTGTCACCGGCCGAGTCCAAAATTCAGCGATTCCCCATCTCAGCCCAGAAAGCAGGAAGAACAACTTTTGTGGTGTCCTTTTGCTGCCTACCGGAGCAATGTAAAAACTACCAACAGAATTTGTTCCTGGCACCTTCGCTAGTGGAGTTGTGCATGGGGTGTCTTTGGAACATTTTGTCACCGGCCGACTCCAAAATTCAGCGGTTCCCCATCTCAGCCCAGAAAGCAGGTAGAACAACTTTTGTGGTGCCTTTCAGATGCCTACCAAGGTAGTGTAAAAACTACCAAGAGAACTCCTGCCTGGCACCTTCCCCGGTGGAGTTGTGCATGGGGTGTGTTTGGAACATTTTGTCACCGGCCGAGTCCAAAATTCAGCGGTTCCCCATCTCAGCCCAGAAAGCAGGTAGAACAACTTTTGTGGTGTCTTTCAGATGCCTACCGGAGCAATGTAAAAACTACCAGGAGAACTCCTGTCTGGCACCTTCCCCGGTGGAGTTGTGCATGGGGTGTGTTTGGAACTTTTTGTCACCAGCCGAGTCCAAAATTCAGCGGTTCCCCATCTCAGCCCAGAAAGCAGGTAGAACAACTTTTGTGGTGTCTTTCAGATGCCTACCGGAGCAATGTAAAAACTACCAGGAGAACTCCTTTCTGGCACCTTCCCCGGTGGAGTTGTGCATGGGGTGTGTTTGGAACATTTTGTCACCAGCCGAGTCCAAAATTCAGCGGTTCCCCATCTCAGCCCAGAAAGCAGGTAGAACAACTTTTGTAGTGTCTTTTTGATGCCTACAGGAGCAATGTAAAAACTACCAACAGAACTCTTCCCTGGCACCTTCGCTAGTGGAGTTGTGCATGGGGTGTATTTATTAAAATTTTGTCACCAGCCGAGTCCAAAATTCAGCTGTTCCCCATCTCAGCCCAGAAAGCAGGTAGAACAACTTTTGTGGTGTCTTTCAGCTGCCTACCAAGGTAGTGTAAAAACTACCAAGAGAACTCCTGCCTGGCACCTTCCCCGGTGGAGTTGTGCATGGGGTGTCTTTGGAACATTTTGTCACCGGCCGACTCCAAAATTCAGCGGTTCCCCATCTCAGCCCAGAAAGCAGGAAGAACAACTTTTGTGGTGTCCTTTTGCTGCCTACCGGAGCAATGTAAAAACTACCAGGAGAACTCCTTTCTGGCACCTTCCCCGGTGGAGTTGTGCATGGGGTGTGTTTGGAACATTTTGTCACCGGCCGAGTCCAAAATTCAGCGGTTCCCCATCTCAGCCCAGAAAGAAGGTACAACAACTTTTGTGGTGCCTTTCAGCTGCCTACCAAGGTAGTGTAAAAACTATTAAGAGAACTCCTGTCTGGCACCTTCCCCGGTGGAGTTGTGCATGGGGTGTGTTTGGAACATTTTGTCACCGGCCGAGTCCAAAATTCAGCGGTTCCCCATCTCAGCCCAGAAAGCAGGTAAAACAACTTTTGTGGTGTCTTTCAGATGCCTACCAAGGTAGTGTAAAAACTATTAAGAGAACTCCTGTCTGGCACCTTCCCCGGTGGAGTTGTGCATGGGGTGTGTTTGGAACATTTTGTCACCGGCCGACTCCAAAATTCAGCGGTTCCCCATCTCAGCCCAGAAAGCAGGTAGAACAACTTTTGTGGTGTCTTTCAGATGCCTACCGGAGCAATGTAAAAACTACCAGGAGAACTTCTGTCTGGCACCTTCCCCGGTGGAGTTGTGCATGGGGTGTGTTTGGAACATTTTGTCACCGGCCGACTCCAAAATTCAGCGGTTCCCCATCTCAGCCCAGAAAGCAGGTACAACAACTTTTGTGGTGTCTTTCAGATGCCTACCGGAGCAATGTAAAAACTACCAGGAGAACTCCTGTCTGGCACCTTCCCCGGTGGAGTTGTGCATGGGGTGTCTTTGGAATATTTTGTCACCGGCCGAGTCCAAAATTCAGCGATTCCCCATCTCAGCCCAGAAAGCAGGAAGAACAACTTTTGTGGTGTCCTTTTGATGCCTACCGGAGCAATGTAAAAACTACCAACAGAACTCGTCCCTGGCACCTTCGCTAGTGGAGTTGTGCATTGGGTGTGTTTGGAACATTTTGTCACCGGCCGAGTCCAAAATTCAGCGGTTCCCCATCTCAGCCCAGAAAGCAGGAAGAACAACTTTTGTGGTGCCTTTCAGCTGCCTACCAAGGTAGTGTAAAAACTACCAAGAGAACTCCTGCCTGGCACCTTCCCCGGTGGAGTTGTGCATGGGGTGTCTTTGGAACATTTTGTCACCGGCCGAGTCCAAAATTCAGCTATTCCCCATCTCAGCCCAGAAAGCAGGAAGAACAACTTTTGTGGTGTCCTTTTGATGCCTACCGGAGCAATGTAAAAACTACCAACAGAACTCGTCCCTGGCACCTTCGCTAGTGGAGTTGTGCATGGGGTGTGTTTGGAACATTTTTTCACCGGCCGACTCCAACATTCAGCGATTCCCCATCTCAGCCCAGAAAGCAGGAAGAACAACTTTTGTGGTGCCTTTCAAATGCCTACCAAGGTAGTGTAAAAACTACCAGGAGAACTCCTGTCTGGCACCTTCCCCGGTGGAGTTGTGCAGGGGGTGTGTTTGGAACATTTTGTCACCGGCCGACTCCAAAATTCAGCGGTTCCCCATCTCAGCCCAGAAAGCAGGAAGAACAACTTTTGTGGTGCCTTTCAAATGCCTACCAAGGTAGTGTAAAAACTACCAACAGAACTCGTCCCTGGCACCTTCGCTAGTGGAGTTGTGCATGGGGTGTGTTTGGAACATTTTGTCACCGGCCGAGTCCAAAATTCAGCGATTCCCCATCTCAGCCCAGAAAGCAGGAAGAACAACTTTTGTGGTGTCCTTTTGATGCCTACCAAGGTAGTGTAAAAACTACTAAGAGAACTCCTGCCTGGCACCTTCCCCGGTGGAGTTGTGCATGGGGTGTTTTTGGAACATTTTGTCACCAGCCGACTCCAAAATTCAGCGGTTCCCCATCTCAGCCCAGAAAGCAGGTAGAACAACTTTTGTGGTGTCTTTCAGATGCCTACCGGAGCAATGTAAAAACTACCAGGAGAACTCCTGCCTGGCACCTTCCCCGGTGGAGTTGTGCATGGGGTGTCTTTGGAACATTTTGTCACCGGCCGACTCCAAAATTCAGCGGTTCCCCATCTCAGCCCAGAAAGCAGGAAGAACAACTTTTGTGGTGTCCTTTTGCTGCCTACCGGAGCAATGTAAAAACTACCAGGAGAACTCCTGTCTGGCACCTTCCCCGGTGGAGTTGTGCATGGGGTGTGTTTGGAACATTTTGTCACCGGCCGAGTCCAAAATTCAGCGGTTCCCCATCTCAGCCCAGAAAGAAGGTACAACAACTTTTGTGGTGCCTTTCAGCTGCCTACCAAGGTAGTGTAAAAACTATTAAGAGAACTCCTGTCTGGCACCTTCCCCGGTGGAGTTGTGCATGGGGTGTGTTTGGAACATTTTGTCACCGGCCGACTCCAAAATTCAGCGGTTCCCCATCTCAGCCCAGAAAGCAGGTAAAACAACTTTTGTGGTGTCTTTCAGATGCCTACCAAGGTAGTGTAAAAACTATTAAGAGAACTCCTGTCTGGCACCTTCCCCGGTGGAGTTGTGCATGGGGTGTGTTTGGAACATTTTGTCACCGGCCGACTCCAAAATTCAGCGGTTCCCCATCTCAGCCCAGAAAGCAGGTAGAACAACTTTTGTGGTGTCTTTCAGATGCCTACCGGAGCAATGTAAAAACTACCAGGAGAACTTCTGTCTGGCACCTTCCCCGGTGGAGTTGTGCATGGGGTGTGTTTGGAACATTTTGTCACCGGCCGACTCCAAAATTCAGCGGTTCCCCATCTCAGCCCAGAAAGCAGGTACAACAACTTTTGTGATGTCTTTCAGATGCCTACCGGAGCAATGTAAAAACTACCAGGAGAACTCCTGTCTGGCACCTTCCCCGGTGGAGTTGTGCATGGGGTGTCTTTGGAATATTTTGTCACCGGCCGAGTCCAAAATTCAGCGATTCCCCATCTCAGCCCAGAAAGCAGGAAGAACAACTTTTGTGGTGTCCTTTTGATGCCTACCGGAGCAATGTAAAAACTACCAACAGAACTCGTCCCTGGCACCTTCGCTAGTGCAGTTGTGCATTGGGTGTGTTTGGAACATTTTGTCACCGGCCGAGTCCAAAATTCAGCGGTTCCCCATCTCAGCCCAGAAAGCAGGAAGAACAACTTTTGTGGTGCCTTTCAGCTGCCTACCAAGGTAGTGTAAAAACTACCAAGAGAACTCCTGCCTGGCACCTTCCCCGGTGGAGTTGTGCATGGGGTGTCTTTGGAACATTTTGTCACCGGCCGACTCCAAAATTCAGCGATTCCCCATCTCAGCCCAGAAAGCAGGAAGAACAACTTTTGTGGTGTCCTTTTGCTGCCTACCGGAGGAATGTAAAAACTACCAACAGAACTCGTCCCTGGCACCTTCGCTAGTGGAGTTGTGCATGGGGTGTGTTTGGAACATTTTTTCACCGGCCGACTCCAAAATTCAGCGATTCCCCATCTCAGCCCAGAAAGCAGGAAGAACAACTTTTGTGGTGCCTTTCAAATGCCTACCAAGGTAGTGTAAAAACTACCAGGAGAACTCCTGTCTGGCACCTTCCCCGGTGGAGTTGTGCAGGGGGTGTGTTTGGAACATTTTGTCACCGGCCGACTCCAAAATTCAGCGGTTCCCCATCTCAGCCCAGAAAGCAGGAAGAACAACTTTTGTGGTGCCTTTCAAATGCCTACCAAGGTAGTGTAAAAACTACCAACAGAACTCGTCCCTGGCACCTTCGCTAGTGGAGTTGTGCATGGGGTGTGTTTGGAACATTTTGTCACCGGCCGAGTCCAAAATTCAGCGATTCCCCATCTCAGCCCAGAAAGCAGGAAGAACAACTTTTGTGGTGTCCTTTTGATGCCTACCAAGGTAGTGTAAAAACTACTAAGAGAACTCCTGCCTGGCACCTTCCCCGGTGGAGTTGTGCATGGGGTGTTTTTGGAACATTTTGTCACCAGCCGACTCCAAAATTCAGCGGTTCCCCATCTCAGCCCAGAAAGCAGGTAGAACAACTTTTGTGGTGTCTTTCAGATGCCTACCGGAGCAATGTAAAAACTACCAGGAGAACTCCTGCCTGGCACCTTCCCCGGTGGAGTTGTGCATGGGGTGTCTTTGGAACATTTTGTCACCGGCCGACTCCAAAATTCAGCGGTTCCCCATCTCAGCCCAGAAAGCAGGAAGAACAACTTTTGTGGTGTCCTTTTGCTGCCTACCGGAGCAATGTAAAAACTACCAACAGAACTCGTCCCTGGCACCTTCGCTAGTGGAGTTGTGCATGGGGTGTGTTTGGAACATTTTGTCACCGGCCGACTCCAAAATTCAGCGGTTCCCCATCTCAGCCCAGAAAGCAGGAAGAACAACTTTTGTGGTGCCTTTCAAATGCCTACCAAGGTAGTGTAAAAACTACTAAGAGAACTCCTGTCTGGCACCTTCCCCGGTGGAGTTGTGCAGGGGGTGTGTTTGGAACATTTTGTCACCGGCCGACTCCAAAATTCAGCGGTTCCCCATCTCAGCCCAGAAAGAAGGTACAACAACTTTTGTGGTGCCTTTCAAATGCCTACCAAGGTAGTGTAAAAACTACCAGGAGAACTCCTGCCTGGCACCTTCCCCGGTGGAGTTGTGCATGGGGTGTCTTTGGAACATTTGTCACCGGCCGAGTCCAAAATTCAGCGATTCCCCATCTCAGCCCAGAAAGCAGGAAGAACAACTTTTGTGGTGTCCTTTTGATGCCTACCGGAGCAATGTAAAAACTACCAACAGAACTCGTCCCTGGCACCTTCGCTAGTGGAGTTGTGCATGGGGTGTGTTTGGAACATTTTGTCACCGGACGAGTCCAAAATTCAGCGGTTCCCCATCTCAGCCCAGAAAGCAGGAAGAACAACTTTTGTGGTGCCTTTCAGCTGCCTACCAAGGTAGTGTAAAAACTACTAAGAGAACTCCTGCCTGGAACCTTCCCCGGTGGAGTTGTGCATGGGGTGTGTTTGGAACATTTTGTCACCGGCCGACTCCAAAATTCAGCGGTTCCCCATCTCAGCCCAGAAAGCAGGAAGAACAACTTTTGTGGTGTCCTTTTGCTGCCTACCGGAGCAATGTAAAAACTACCAACAGAATTTGTTCCTGGCACCTTCGCTAGTGGAGTTGTGCATGGGGTGTGTTTGGAACATTTTGTCACCGGCCGACTCCAAAATTCAGCGGTTCCCCATCTCAGCCCAGAAAGCAGGTAGAACAACTTTTGTGGTGCCTTTCAGATGCCTACCAAGGTAGTGTAAAAACTACCAGGAGAACTCCTGCCTGGCACCTTCCCCGGTGGAGTTGTGCAGGGGGTGTGTTTGGAACATTTTGTCACCGGCCGAGTCCAAAATTCAGCGGTTCCCCATCTCAGCCCAGAAAGCAGGTAGAACAACTTTTGTGGTGTCTTTCAGATGCCTACCGGAGCAATGTAAAAACTACCAGGAGAACTCCTGTCTGGCACCTTCCCCGGTGGAGTTGTGCATGGGGTGTGTTTGGAACTTTTTGTCACCAGCCGACTCCAAAATTCAGCGGTTCCCCATCTCAGCCCAGAAAGCAGGTAGAACAACTTTTGTGGTGTCTTTCAGATGCCTACCGGAGCAATGTAAAAACTACCAGGAGAACTCCTTTCTGGCACCTTCCCCGGTGGAGTTGTGCATGGGGTGTGTTTGGAACATTTTGTCACCAGCCGAGTCCAAAATTCAGCGGTTCCCCATCTCAGCCCAGAAAGCAGGTAGAACAACTTTTGTAGTGTCTTTTTGATGCCTACAGGAGCAATGTAAAAACTACCAACAGAATTTGTTCCTGGCACCTTCGCTAGTGGAGTTGTGCATGGGGTGTATTTATTAAAATTTTGTCACCAGCCGAGTCCAAAATTCAGCTGTTCCCCATCTCAGCCCAGAAAGCAGGTAGAACAACTTTTGTGGTGCCTTTCAGCTGCCTACCAAGGTAGTGTAAAAACTACCAAGAGAACTCCTGCCTGGCACCTTCCCCGGTGGAGTTGTGCATGGGGTGTCTTTGGAACATTTTGTCACCGGCCGACTCCAAAATTCAGCGGTTCCCCATCTCAGCCCAGAAAGCAGGAAGAACAACTTTTGTGGTGTCCTTTTGCTGCCTACCGGAGCAATGTAAAAACTACCAGGAGAACTCCTTTCTGGCACCTTCCCCGGTGGAGTTGTGCATGGGGTGTGTTTGGAACATTTTGTCACCGGCCGAGTCCAAAATTCAGCGGTTCCCCATCTCAGCCCAGAAAGCAGGAAGAACAACTTTTGTGGTGCCTTTCAGCTGCCTACCAAGGTAGTGTAAAAACTATTAAGAGAACTCCTGCCTGGCACCTTCCCCGGTGGAGTTGTGCATGGGGTGTGTTTGGAACATTTTGTCACCGGCCGACTCCAAAATTCAGCGGTTCCCCATCTCAGCCCAGAAAGCAGGTAAAACAACTTTTGTGGTGTCTTTCAGATGCCTACCAAGGTAGTGTAAAAACTATTAAGAGAACTCCTGTCTGGCACCTTCCCCGGTGGAGTTGTGCATGGGGTGTGTTTGGAACATTTTGTCACCGGCCGACTCCAAAATTCAGCGGTTCCCCATCTCAGCCCAGAAAGCAGGTAGAACAACTTTTGTGGTGTCTTTCAGATGCCTACCGGAGCAATGTAAAAACTATCAGGAGAACTTCTGTCTGGCACCTTCCCCGGTGGAGTTGTGCATGGGGTGTGTTTGGAACATTTTGTCACCGGCCGACTCCAAAATTCAGCGGTTCCCCATCTCAGCCCAGAAAGAAGGTACAACAACTTTTGTGGTGTCTTTCAGATGCCTACCGGAGCAATGTAAAAACTACCAGGAGAACTCCTGTCTGGCACCTTCCCCGGTGGAGTTGTGCATGGGGTGTCTTTGGAATATTTTGTCACCGGCCGAGTCCAAAATTCAGCTATTCCCCATCTCAGCCCAGAAAGCAGGAAGAACAACTTTTGTGGTGTCCTTTTGATGCCTACCGGAGCAATGTAAAAACTACCAACAGAACTCGTCCCTGGCACCTTCGCTAGTGGAGTTGTGCATGGGGTGTGTTTGGAACATTTTTTCACCGGCCGACTCCAAAATTCAGCGATTCCCCATCTCAGCCCAGAAAGCAGGAAGAACAACTTTTGTGGTGCCTTTCAAATGCCTACCAAGGTAGTGTAAAAACTACCAGGAGAACTCCTGTCTGGCACCTTCCCCGGTGGAGTTGTGCAGGGGGTGTGTTTGGAACATTTTGTCACCGGCCGACTCCAAAATTCAGCGGTTCCCCATCTCAGCCCAGAAAGCAGGAAGAACAACTTTTGTGGTGCCTTTCAAATGCCTACCAAGGTAGTGTAAAAACTACCAACAGAACTCGTCCCTGGCACCTTCGCTAGTGGAGTTGTGCATGGGGTGTGTTTGGAACATTTTGTCACCGGCCGAGTCCAAAATTCAGCGATTCCCCATCTCAGCCCAGAAAGCAGGAAGAACAACTTTTGTGGTGTCCTTTTGATGCCTACCAAGGTAGTGTAAAAACTACTAAGAGAACTCCTGCCTGGCACCTTCCCCGGTGGAGTTGTGCATGGGGTGTTTTTGGAACATTTTGTCACCAGCCGATTCCAAAATTCAGCGGTTCCCCATCTCAGCCCAGAAAGCAGGTAGAACAACTTTTGTGGTGTCTTTCAGATGCCTACCGGAGCAATGTAAAAACTACCAGGAGAACTCCTTTCTGGCACCTTCCCCGGTGGAGTTGTGCATGGGGTGTCTTTGGAACATTTTGTCACCGGCCGACTCCAAAATTCAGCGGTTCCCCATCTCAGCCCAGAAAGCAGGAAGAACAACTTTTGTGGTGTCCTTTTGCTGCCTACCGGAGCAATGTAAAAACTACCAACAGAACTCGTCCCTGGCACCTTCGCTAGTGGAGTTGTGCATGGGGTGTGTTTGGAACATTTTGTCACCGGCCGAGTCCAAAATTCAGCGGTTCCCCATCTCAGCCCAGAAAGAAGGTACAACAACTTTTCTTGTGCCTTTCAGCTGCCTACCAAGGTAGTGTAAAAACTACCAAGAGAACTCCTGCCTGGCACCTTCCCCGGTGGAGTTGTGCATGGGGTGTCTTTGGAACATTTTGTCACCGGCCGACTCCAAAATTCAGCGATTCCCCATCTCAGCCCAGAAAGCAGGAAGAACAACTTTTGTGGTGTCCTTTTGATGCCTACCGGAGCAATGTAAAAACTACCAACAGAACTCGTCCCTGGCACCTTCGCTAGTGGAGTTGTGCATGGGGTGTGTTTGGAACATTTTTTCACCGGCCGACTCCAAAATTCAGCGGTTCCCCATCTCAGCCCAGAAAGCAGGAAGAACAACTTTTGTGGTGCCTTTCAAATGCCTACCAAGGTAGTGTAAAAACTACTAAGAGAACTCCTGTCTGGCACCTTCGCTAGTGGAGTTGTGCATGGGGTGTGTTTGGAACATTTTGTCACCGGCCGACTCCAAAATTCAGCGGTTCCCCATCTCAGCCCAGAAAGCAGGAAGAACAACTTTTGTGGTGCCTTTCAAATGCCTACCAAGGTAGTGTAAAAACTACCAAGAGAACTCCTGCCTGGCACCTTCCCCGGTGGAGTTGTGCATGGGGTGTCTTTGGAACATTTGTCACCGGCCGAGTCCAAAATTCAGCGATTCCCCATCTCAGCCCAGAAAGCAGGAAGAACAACTTTTGTGGTGTCCTTTTGATGCCTACCGGAGCAATGTAAAAACTACCAACAGAACTCGTCCCTGGCACCTTCGCTAGTGGAGTTGTGCATGGGGTGTGTTTGGAACATTTTGTCACCGGACGAGTCCAAAATTCAGCGGTTCCCCATCTCAGCCCAGAAAGCAGGTAGAACAACTTTTCTTGTGCCTTTCAGATGCCAACCAAGGTAGTGTAAAAACTACCAAGAGAACTCCTTTCTGGCACCTTCCCCGGTGGAGTTGTGCATGGGGTGTGTTTGGAACATTTTGTCACCGGCCGACTCCAAAATTCAGCGGTTCCCCATCTCAGCCCAGAAAGCAGGAAGAACAACTTTTGTGGTGTCCTTTTGATGCCTACCGGAGCAATGTAAAAACTACCAACAATACTCGTCCCTGGCACCTTCGCTAGTGGAGTTGTGCATGGGGTGTATTTATTAAAATTTTGTCACCAGCCGAGTCCAAAATTCAGCTGTTCCCCTTCTCAGCCCAGAAAGAAGGTACAACAACTTTTCTTGTGCCTTTCAAATGCCTACCAAGGTAGTGTAAAAACTACCAAGAGAACTCCTGCCTGGCACCTTCCCCGGTGGAGTTGTGCATGGGGTGTCTTTGGAACATTTTGTCACCGGCCGACTCCAAAATTCAGCGGTTCCCCATCTCAGCCCAGAAAGCAGGAAGAACAACTTTTGTGGTGTCCTTTTGATGCCTACCGGAGCAATGTAAAAACTACCAAGAGAACTCCTGCCTGGCACCTTCCCCGGTGGAGTTGTGCATGGGGTGTCTTTGGAACATTTTTTCACCGGCCGAGTCCAAAATTCAGCGGTTCCCCATCTCAGCCCAGAAAGCAGGTAGAACAACTTTTGTGGTGCCTTTCAGCTGCCTACCAAGGTAGTGTAAAAACTACTAAGAGAACTCCTTTCTGGCACCTTCCCCGGTGGAGTTGTGCATGGGGTGTGTTTGGAACATTTTGTCACCGGCCGACTCCAAAATTCAGCGGTTCCCCATCTCAGCCCAGAAAGCAGGTAAAACAACTTTTGTGGTGTCTTTCAGATGCCTACCAAGGTAGTGTAAAAACTATTAAGAGAACTCATTCCTGGCACCTTCCCCGGTGGAGTTGTGCATGGGGTGTCTTTGGAACATTTTGTCACCGGCCGAGTCCAAAATTCAGCGATTCCCCATCTCAGCCCAGAAAGCAGGAAGAACAACTTTTGTGGTGTCCTTTTGCTGCCTACCGGAGCAATGTAAAAACTACCAACAGAATTTGTTCCTGGCACCTTCGCTAGTGGAGTTGTGCATGGGGTGTGTTTGGAACATTTTGTCACCGGCCGAGTCCAAAATTCAGCTGTTCCCCATCTCAGCCCAGAAAGCAGGTAGAACAACTTTTGTGGTGCCTTTCAGCTGCCTACCAAGGTAGTGTAAAAACTATCAAGAGAACTCCTGTCTGGCACCTTCCCCGGTGGAGTTGTGCATGGGGTGTGTTTGGAACATTTTGTCACCGGCCGACTCCAAAATTCAGCGATTCCCCATCTCAGCCCAGAAAGCAGGTACAACAACTTTTGTGGTGTCTTTCAGATGCCTACCAAGGTAGTGTAAAAACTACCAAGAGAACTCCTGCCTGGCACCTTCCCCGGTGGAGTTGTGCATGGGGTGTCTTTGGAACATTTTGTCACCGGCCGACTCCAAAATTCAGCGGTTCCCCATCTCAGCCCAGAAAGCAGGAAGAACAACTTTTGTGGTGTCCTTTTGATGCCTACCGGAGCAATGTAAAAACTACCAAGAGAACTCCTGCCTGGCACCTTCCCCGGTGGAGTTGTGCATGGGGTGTCTTTGGAACATTTTGTCACCGGCCGAGTCCAAAATTCAGCGGTTCCCCATCTCAGCCCAGAAAGCAGGTAGAACAACTTTTCTTGTGCCTTTCAGCTGCCTACCAAGGTAGTGTAAAAACTACTAAGAGAACTCCTGCCTGGCACCTTCCCCGGTGGAGTTGTGCATGGGGTGTCTTTGGAACATTTTGTCACCGGCCGACTCCAAAATTCAGCGGTTCCCCATCTCAGCCCAGAAAGCAGGTAAAACAACTTTTGTGGTGTCTTTCAGATGCCTACCAAGGTAGTGTAAAAACTATTAAGAGAACTCATTCCTGGCACCTTCCCCGGTGGAGTTGTGCATGGGGTGTCTTTGGAACATTTTGTCACCGGCCGAGTCCAAAATTCAGCGATTCCCCATCTCAGCCCAGAAAGCAGGAAGAACAACTTTTGTGGTGTCCTTTTGCTGCCTACCGGAGCAATGTAAAAACTACCAACAGAATTTGTTCCTGGCACCTTCGCTAGTGGAGTTGTGCATGGGGTGTGTTTGGAACATTTTGTCACCGGCCGAGTCCAAAATTCAGCTGTTCCCCATCTCAGCCCAGAAAGCAGGTAGAACAACTTTTGTGGTGCCTTTCAGCTGCCTACCAAGGTAGTGTAAAAACTATCAAGAGAACTCCTGTCTGGCACCTTCCCCGGTGGAGTTGTGCATGGGGTGTGTTTGGAACATTTTGTCACCGGCCGACTCCAAAATTCAGCGATTCCCCATCTCAGCCCAGAAAGCAGGTACAACAACTTTTGTGGTGTCTTTCAGATGCCTACCAAGGTAGTGTAAAAACTACCAAGAGAACTCCTGCCTGGCACCTTCCCCGGTGGAGTTGTGCATGGGGTGTCTTTGGAACATTTTGTCACCGGCCGAGTCCAAAATTCAGCGGTTCCCCATCTCAGCCCAGAAAGCAGGAAGAACAACTTTTGTGGTGTCCTTTTGCTGCCTACCGGAGCAATGTAAAAACTACCAACAGAACTCGTCCCTGGCACCTTCGCTAGTGGAGTTGTGCATGGGGTGTGTTTGGAACATTTTGTCACCGGCCGACTCCAAAATTCAGCGGTTCCCCATCTCAGCCCAGAAAGCAGGAAGAACAACTTTTGTGGTGCCTTTCAAATGCCTACCAAGGTAGTGTAAAAACTACTAAGAGAACTCCTGTCTGGCACCTTCCCCGGTGGAGTTGTGCATGGGATGTCTTTGGAACATTTTGTCACCAGCCGACTCCAAAATTCAGCGGTTCCCCATCTCAGCCCAGAAAGCAGGTAGAACAACTTTTGTGGTGTCTTTCAGATGCCTACCGGAGCAATGTAAAAACTACCAGGAGAACTCCTGTCTGGCACCTTCCCCGGTGGAGTTGTGCATGGGGTGTATTTGGAACATTTTGTCACCAGCCGAGTCCAAAATTCAGCGATTCCCCATCTCAGCCCAGAAAGCAGGAAGAACAACTTTTGTGGTGTCCTTTTGCTGCCTACCGGAGCAATGTAAAAACTACCAAGAGAACTCCTTTCTGGCACCTTCCCCGGTGGAGTTGTGCATGGGGTGTGTTTGGAACATTTTGTCACCGGCCGACTCCAAAATTCAGCGGTTCCCCATCTCAGCCCAGAAAGCAGGTAAAACAACTTTTGTGGTGTCTTTCAGATGCCTACCAAGGTAGTGTAAAAACTATTAAGAGAACTCCTGTCTGGCACCTTCCCCGGTGGAGTTGTGCATGGGGTGTCTTTGGAACATTTTGTCACCGGCCGAGTCCAAAATTCAGCGATTCCACATCTCAGCCCAGAAAGCAGGAAGAACAACTTTTGTGGTGTCCTTTTGCTGCCTACCGGAGCAATGTAAAAACTACCAACAGAATTTGTTCCTGGCACCTTCGCTAGTGGAGTTGTGCATGGGGTGTGTTTGGAACATTTTGTCACCGGCCGAGTCCAAAATTCAGCGGTTCCCCATCTCAGCCCAGAAAGCAGGTAGAACAACTTTTGTGGTGCCTTTCAGATGCCTACCAAGGTAGTGTAAAAACTACCAGGAGAACTCCTGCCTGGCACCTTCCCCGGTGGAGTAGTGCAGGGGGTGTGTTTGGAACATTTTTTCACCGGCCGACTCCAAAATTCAGCGGTTCCCCATCTCAGCCCAGAAAGCAGGTAGAACAACTTTTGTGGTGTCTTTCAGATGCCTACCGGAGCAATGTAAAAACTACCAGGAGAACTCCTGTCTGGCACCTTCCCCGGTGGAGTTGTGCATGGGGTGTGTTTGGAACTTTTTGTCACCAGCCGACTCCAAAATTCAGCGGTTCCCCATCTCAGCCCAGAAAGCAGGTAGAACAACTTTTGTGGTGTCTTTCAGATGCCTACCGGAGCAATGTAAAAACTACCAGGAGAAATCCTGTCTGGCACCTTCCCCGGTGGAGTTGTGCAGGGGGTGTGTTTGGAACATTTTGTCACCAGCCGAGTCCAAAATTCAGCGGTTCCCCATCTCAGCCCAGAAAGCAGGTACAACAACTTTTGTAGTGTCTTTTTGATGCCTACAGGAGCAATGTAAAAACTACCTACAAAATTTGTTTTTGGCACCTTCGCTAGTGGAGTTGTGCATGGGGTGTATTTATTAAAATTTTGTCACCAGCCGAGTCCAAAATTCAGCTGTTCCCCATCTCAGCCCAGAAAGCAGGTAGAACAACTTTTGTGGTGCCTTTCAGCTGCCTACCAAGGTAGTGTAAAAACTACCAAGAGAACTCCTGCCTGGCACCTTCCCCGGTGGAGTTGTGCATGGGGTGTCTTTGGAACATTTTGTCACCGGCCGAGTCCAAAATTCAGCGATTCCCCATCTCAGCCCAGAAAGCAGGAAGAACAACTTTTGTGGTGTCCTTTTGCTGCCTACCGGAGCAATGTAAAAACTACCAACAGAACTCGTCCCTGGCACCTTCGCTAGTGGAGTTGTGCATGGGGTGTGTTTGGAACATTTTGTCACCGGCCGACTCCAAAATTCAGCGGTTCCCCATCTCAGCCCAGAAAGCAGGTAGAACAACTTTTGTGGTGCCTTTCAGATGCCTACCAAGGTAGTGTAAAAACTATTAAGAGAAGTCCTGTCTGGCACCTTCCCCGGTGGAGTTGTGCATGGGTTGTGTTTGGAACATTTTGTCACCGGCCGACTCCAAAATTCAGCGGTTCCCCATCTCAGCCCAGAAAGCAGGAAGAACAACTTTTGTGGTGTCTTTCAGATGCCTACCAATGTAGTGTAAAAACTATTAAGAGAACTCCTGTCTGGCACCTTCCCCGGTGGAGTTGTGCATGGGGTGTGTTTGGAACATTTTGTCACCGGCCGACTCCAAAATTCAGCGGTTCCCCATCTCAGCCCAGAAAGCAGGTTGAACAACTTTTGTGGTGTCTTTCAGATGCCTACCGGAGCAATGTAAAAACTACCAGGAGAACTCCTGCCTGGCACCTTCCCCGGTGGAGTTGTGCATGGGGTGTGTTTGGAACATTTTGTCACCGGCCGACTCCAAAAGTCAGCGGTTCCCCATCTCAGCCCAGAAAGCAGGTAGAACAACTTTTGTGGTGTCTTTCAGATGCCTACCGGAGCAATGTAAAAACTACCAGGAGAACTCCTGTCTGGCACCTTCCCCGGTTTAGTTGTGCATGGGGTGTCTTTGGAACATTTTGTCACCAGCCGAGTCCAAAAGTCAGCGGTTCCCCATCTCAGCCCAGAAAGCAGGAAGAACAACTTTTGTGGTGTCTTTCAGATGCCTACCGGAGCAATGTAAAAACTACCAACAGAATTCGTTCCTGGCACCTTCGCTAGTGGAGTTGTGCATGGGGTGTATTTATTAAAATTTTGTCACCAGCCGAGTCCAAAATTCAGCGGTTCCCCATCTCAGCCCAGAAAGCAGGTAGAACAACTTTTGTGGTGCCTTTCAAATGCCTACCAAGGTAGTGTAAAAACTATCAAGAGAACTCCTGTCTGGCACCTTCCCCGGTGGAGTTGTGCATGGGGTGTGTTTGGAACATTTTGTCACCGGCCGACTCCAAAATTCAGCGGTTCCCCATCTCAGCCCAGAAAGCAGGTAGAACAACTTTTCTTGTGCCTTTCAGCTGCCTACCAAGGTAGTGTAAAAACTACCAAGAGAACTCCTGCCTGGCACCTTCCCCGGTGGAGTTGTGCATGGGGTGTCTTTGGAACATTTTGTCACCGGCCGACTCCAAAATTCAGCGGTTCCCCATCTCAGCCCAGAAAGCAGGTAGAACAACTTCTGTGGTGTCTTTCAGATGCCTACCGGAGCAATGTAAAAACTACCAAGAGAACTCCTGTCTGGCACCTTCCCCGGTGGAGTTGTGCATGGGGTGTGTTTGGAACATTTTGTCACCGGCCGACTCCAAAATTCAGCGGTTCCCCATCTCAGCCCAGAAAGCAGGTAGAACAAATTTTGTGGTGTCTTTCAGATGCCTACCGGAGCAATGTAAAAACTACCAGGAGAACTCCTGTCTGGCACCTTCCCCGGTGGAGTTGTGCATGGGGTGTCTTTGGAACATTTTGTCACCGGCCGACTCCAAAATTCAGCGGTTCCCCATCTCAGCCCAGAAAGAAGGTACAACAACTTTTCTTGTGCCTTTCAGCTGCCTACCAAGGTAGTGTAAAAACTACCAAGAGAATTCCTGCCTGGCACCTTCCCCGGTGGAGTTGTGCATGGGGTGTCTTTGGAACATTTTGTCACCGGCCGACTCCAAAATTCAGCGATTCCCCATCTCAGCCCAGAAAGCAGGAAGAACAACTTTTGTGGTGTCCTTTTGATGTCTATCGGAGCAATGTAAAAACTACCAGGAGAACTCGTCCCTGGCACCTTCGCTAGTGGAGTTGTGCATGGGGTGTGTTTGGAACATTTTGTCACCGGCCGACTCCAAAATTCAGCGGTTCCCCATCTCAGCCCAGAAAGCAGGAAGAACAACTTTTGTGGTGCCTTTCAAATGCCTACCAAGGTAGTGTAAAAACTACTAAGAGAACTCCTGTCTGGCACCTTCCCCGGTGGAGTTGTGCATGGGATGTCTTTGGAACATTTTGTCACCAGCCGACTCCAAAATTCAGCGGTTCCCCATCTCAGCCCAGAAAGCAGGTAGAACAACTTTTGTGGTGTCTTTCAGATGCCTACCAAGGCAATGTAAAAACTACCAGGAGAAGTCCTGTCTGGCACCTTCCCCGGTGGAGTTGTGCATGGGGTGTATTTGGAACATTTTGTCACCAGCCGAGTCCAAAATTCAGCGATTCCCCATCTCAGCCCAGAAAGCAGGAAGAACAACTTTTGTGGTGTCCTTTTGCTGCCTACCGGAGCAATGTAAAAACTACCAACAGAACTCGTCCCTGGCACCTTCGCTAGTGGAGTTGTGCATGGGGTGTGTTTGGAACATTTTGTCACCAGCCGACTCCAAAATTCAGCGGTTCCCCATCTCAGCCCAGAAAGCAGGTACAACAACTTTTGTGGTGTCTTTCAGATGCCTACCAAGGTAGTGTAAAAACTATTAAGAGAACTCCTGTCTGGCACCTTCCCCGGTGGAGTTGTGCATGGGGTGTGTTTGGAACATTTTGTCACCGGCCCACTCCAAAATTCAGCGGTTCCCCATCTCAGCCCAGAAAGCAGGTAAAACAACTTTTGTGGTGTCTTTCAGATGCCTACCAAGGTAGTGTAAAAACTATTAAGAGAACTCCTGTCTGGCACCTTCCCCGGTGGAGTTGTGCATGGGGTGTCTTTGGAACATTTTGTCACCGGCCGACTCCAAAATTCAGCGATTCCCCATCTCAGCCCAGAAAGCAGGAAGAACAACTTTTGTGGTGTCCTTTTGCTGCCTACCGGAGCAATGTAAAAACTAACAACAGAACTCGTCCCTGGCACCTTCGCTAGTGGAGTTGTGCATGGGGTGTGTTTGGAACATTTTGTCACCGGCCGAGTCCAAAATTCAGCGGTTCCCCATCTCAGCCCAGAAAGCAGGTACAACAACTTTTGTGGTGTCTTTCAGATGCCTACCAAGGTAGTGTAAAAACTATTAAGAGAACTCCTGTCTGGCACCTTCCCCGGTGGAGTTGTGCAGGGGGTGTCTTTGGAACATTTTGTCACCAGCCGACTCCAACATTCAGCGGTTCCCCATCTCAGCCCAGAAAGCAGGTAAAACAACTTTTGTGGTGTCTTTCAGATGCCTACCAAGGTAGTGTAAAAACTACCAGGAGAACTCCTTTCTGGCACCTTCCCCGGTGGAGTTGTGCATGGGGTGTGTTTGGAACATTTTGTCACCGGCCGACTCCAAAATTCAGCGGTTCCCCATCTCAGCCCAGAAAGCAGGTAGAACAACTTTTGTGGTGTCTTTCAGATGCCTACCGGAGCAATGTAAAAACTACCAACAGAACTCGTCCCTGGCACCTTCGCTAGTGGAGTTGTGCATGGGGTGTCTTTGGAACATTTTGTCACCGGCCGACTCCAAAATTCAGCGGTTCCCCATCTCAGCCCAGAAAGCAGGTAGAACAACTTTTGTGGTGTCTTTCAGATGCCTACCGGAGCAATGTAAAAACTACCAGGAGAACTCCTGTCTGGCACCTTCCCCGGTGGAGTTGTGCATGGGGTGTCTTTGGAACATTTTGTCACCGGCCGAGTCCAAAATTCAGCAGTTCCCCATCTCAGCCCAGAAAGCAGGTACAACAACTTTTCTTGTGCCTTTCAGGTGCCTACCAAGGTAGTGTAAAAACTACCAAGAGAACTCCTGCCTGGCACCTTCCCTGGTGGAGTTGTGCATGGGGTGTCTTTGGAACATTTTGTCACCGGCCGACTCCAAAATTCAGCGATTCCCCATCTCAGCCCAGAAAGCAGGAAGAACAACTTTTGTGGTGTCCTTTTGATGCCTATCGGAGCAATGTAAAAACTACCAACAGAACTCGTGCCTGGCACCTTTGCTAGTGGAGTTGTGCATGGGGTGTCTTTGGAACATTTTTTCACCGGCCGACTCCAAAATTCAGCGGTTCCCCATCTCAGCCCAGAAAGCAGGAAGAACAACTTTTGTGGTGCCTTTCAAATGCCTACCAAGGTAGTGTAAAAACTACTAAGAGAACTCCTGTCTGGCACCTTCCCCGGTGGAGTTGTGCATGGGATGTCTTTGGAACATTTTGTCACCGGCCGACTCCAAAATTCAGCGGTTCCCCATCTCAGCCCAGAAAGCAGGAAGAACAACTTTTGTGGTGTCCTTTTGATGCCTACCGGAGCAATGTAAAAACTACCAAGAGAACTCCTGTCTGGCACCTTCCCCGGTGGAGTTGTGCATGGGGTGTCTTTGGAACATTTTGTCACCGGCCGACTCCAAAATTCAGCGGTTCCCCATCTCAGCCCAGAAAGAAGGTACAACAACTTTTGTGGTGCCTTTCAGCTGCCTACCAAGGTAGTGTAAAAACTACCAAGAGAACTCCTGTCTGGCACCTTCCCCGGTGGAGTTGTGCATGGGGTTGTGTTTGGAACATTTTGTCACCGGCCGAGTCCAAAATTCAGCGGTTCCCCATCTCAGCCCAGAAAGGAGGTAGAACAACTTTTGTGGTGCCTTTCAGATGCCTACCAAGGTAGTGTAAAAACTACCAGGAGAACTCCTGGCTGGCACCTTCCCCGGTGGAGTTGTGCATGGGGTGTCTTTGGAACATTTTTTCACCGGCCGAGTCCAAAATTCAGCGGTTCCCCATCTCAGCCCAGAAAGCAGGTAGAACAACTTTTGTGGTGTCTTTCAGATGCCTACCGGAGCAATGTAAAAACTACCAGGAGAACTCCTGCCTGGCACCTTCCCCGGTGGAGTTGTGCATGGGGTGTGTTTGGAACATTTTGTCACCGGCCGACTCCAAAATTCAGCGGTTCCCCATCTCAGCCCAGAAAGCAGGTAGAACAACTTTTGTGGTGTCTTTCAGATGCCTACCGGAGCAATGTAAAAACTACCAGGAGAACTCCTGTCTGGCACCTTCCCCGGTGGAGTTGTGCATGGGGTGTCTTTGGAACATTTTGTCACCAGCCGAGTCCAAAAGTCAGCGGTTCCCCATCTCAGCCCAGAAAGCAGGTAGAACAACTTTTGTGGTGTCTTTCAGATGCCTACCGGAGCAATGTAAAAACTACCAACAGAATTTGTTCCTGGCACCTTCGCTAGTGGAGTTGTGCATGGGGTGTATTTATTAAAATTTTGTCACCAGCCGAGTCCAAAATTCAGCTGTTCCCCATCTCAGCCCAGAAAGCAGGTAGAACAACTTTTGTGGTGTCTTTCAGATGCCTACCGGAGCAATGTAAAAACTACCAGGAGAACTCCTTTCTGGCACCTTCCCCGGTGGAGTTGTGCATGGGGTGTCTTTGGAACATTTTGTCACCGGCCGACTCCAAAATTCAGCGGTTCCCCATCTCAGCCCAGAAAGCAGGAAGAACAACTTTTGTGGTGTCCTTTTGCTGCCTACCGGAGCAATGTAAAAACTACCAACAGAACTCGTCCCTGGCACCTTCGCTAGTGGAGTTGTGCATGGGGTGTGTTTGGAACATTTTGTCACCGGCCGACTCCAAAATTCAGCGGTTCCCCATCTCAGCCCAGAAAGCAGGAAGAACAACTTTTGTGGTGCCTTTCAAATGCCTACCAAGGTAGTGTAAAAACTACTAAGAGAACTCCTTTCTGGCACCTTCCCCGGTGGAGTTGTGCATGGGGTGTCTTTGGAACATTTTGTCACCGGCTGACTCCAAAATTCAGCGGTTCCCCATCTCAGCCCAGAAAGCAGGTACAACAACTTTTGTGGTGTCTTTCAGATGCCTACCAAGGTAGTGTAAAAACTATTAAGAGAAGTCCTGTCTGGCACCTTCCCCGGTGGAGTTGTGCATGGGGTGTGTTTGGAACATTTTGTCACCGGCCGACTCCAAAATTCAGCGGTTCCCCATCTCAGCCCAGAAAGCAGGTAAAACAACTTTTGTGGTGTCTTTCAGATGCCTACCAAGGTAGTGTAAAAACTATTAAGAGAAGTCCTGTCTGGCACCTTCCCCGGTGGAGTTGTGCATGGGGTGTGTTTGGAACATTTTGTCACCGGCCGACTCCAAAATTCAGCGGTTCCCCATCTCAGCCCAGAAAGCAGGTAGAACAACTTCTGTGGTGTCTTTCAGATGCCTACTGGAGCAATGTAAAAACTACCAGGAGAACTCCTTTCTGGCACCTTCCCCGGTGGAGTTGTGCAGGGGGTGTGTTTGGAACATTTTGTCACCGGCCGACTCCAAAATTCAGCGGTTCCCCATCTCAGCCCAGAAAGCAGGTACAACAACTTTTGTGGTGTCTTTCAGATGCCTACCGGAGCAATGTAAAAACTACCAGGAGAACTCCTTTCTGGCACCTTCCCCGGTGGAGTTGTGCATGGGGTGTCTTTGGAACATTTTGTCACCGGCCGACTCCAAAATTCAGCGGTTCCCCATCTCAGCCCAGAAAGAAGGTACAACAACTTTTCTTGTGCCTTTCAGCTGCCTACCAAGGTAGTGTAAAAACTACCAAGAGAACTCCTGCCTGGCACCTTCCCCGGTGGAGTTGTGCATGGGGTGTCTTTGGAACATTTTGTCACCGGCCGACTCCAAAATTCAGCGGTTCCCCATCTCAGCCCAGAAAGCAGGTAGAACAACTTTTGTGGTGTCTTTCAGATGCCTACCGGAGCAATGTAAAAACTACCAACAGAACTCGTCCCTGGCACCTTCGCTAGTGGAGTTGTGCATGGGGTGTGTTTGGAACATTTTGTCACCGGCCGAGTCCAAAATTCAGCGGTTCCCCATCTCAGCCCAGAAAGCAGGTACAACAACTTTTGTGGTGTCTTTCAGATGCCTACCAAGGTAGTGTAAAAACTATTAAGAGAACTCATTCCTGGCACCTTCCCCGGTGGAGTTGTGCAGGGGGTGTGTTTGGAACATTTTGTCACCGGCCGACTCCAACATTCAGCGGTTCCCCATCTCAGCCCAGAAAGCAGGAAGAACAACTTTTGTGGTGTCTTTCAGATGCCTACCAAGGTAGTGTAAAAACTACTAAGAGAACTCCTGTCTGGCACCTTCCCCGGTGGAGTTGTGCATGGGGTGTCTTTGGAACATTTTGTCACCGGCCGACTCCAAAATTCAGCGGTTCCCCATCTCAGCCCAGAAAGCAGGTAGAACAACTTTTGTGGTGTCTTTCAGATGCCTACCAAGGTAGTGTAAAAACTATTAAGAGAACTCCTGTCTGGCACCTTCCCCGGTGGAGTTGTGCATGGGGTGTCTTTGGAAAATTTTGTCACCGGCCGAGTCCAAAATTCAGCGATTCCCCATCTCAGCCCAGAAAGCAGGAAGAACAACTTTTGTGGTGTCCTTTTGATGCCTACCGGAGCAATGTAAAAACTACCAACAGAACTCGTCCCTGGCACCTTCGCTAGTGGAGTTGTGCATGGGGTGTTTTCGGAACATTTTGTCACCGGCCGACTCCAAAATTCAGCCGTTCCCCATCTCAGCCCAGAAAGCAGGTAGAACAACTTTTGTGGTGTCTTTCAGATGCCTAACAAGGTAGTGTAAAAACTACTAAGAGAACTCCTGTCTGGCACCTTCCCCGGTGGAGTTGTGCATGGGGTGTCTTTGGAACATTTTGTCACCGGCCGAGTCCAAAATTCAGCGATTCCCCATCTCAGCCCAGAAAGCAGGAAGAACAACTTTTGTGGTGCCTTTCAAATGCCTACCAAGGTAGTGTAAAAACTACTAAGAGAACTCCTTTCTGGCACCTTCCCCGGTGGAGTTGTGCATGGGGTGTCTTTGGAACATTTTGTCACCGGCTGACTCCAAAATTCAGCGGTTCCCCATCTCAGCCCAGAAAGCAGGTACAACAACTATTGTGGTGTCTTTCAGATGCCTACCAAGGTAGTGTAAAAACTATTAAGAGAAGTCCTGTCTGGCACCTTCCCCGGTGGAGTTGTGCATGGGGTGTGTTTGGAACATTTTGTCACCGGCCGACTCCAAAATTCAGCGGTTCCCCATCTCAGCCCAGAAAGCAGGTAGAACAACTTTTGTGGTGTCTTTCAGATGCCTACCAAGGTAGTGTAAAAACTATTAAGAGAAGTCCTGTCTGGCACCTTCCCCGGTGGAGTTGTGCATGGGGTGTGTTTGGAACATTTTGTCACCGGCCGACTCCAAAATTCAGCGGTTCCCCATCTCAGCCCAGAAAGCAGGTAGAACAACTTTTGTGGTGTCTTTCAGATGCCTACCGGAGCAATGTAAAAACTACCAGGAGAACTCCTGTCTGGCACCTTCCCCGGTGGAGTTGTGCATGGGGTGTGTTTGGAACATTTTGTCACCGGCCGACTCCAAAATTCAGCTGTTCCCCATCTCAGCCCAGAAAGCAGGTACAACAACTTTTGTGGTGTCTTTCAGATGCCTACCGGAGCAATGTAAAAACTACCAGGAGAACTCCTTTCTGGCACCTTCCCCGGTGGAGTTGTGCATGGGGTGTCTTTGGAACATTTTGTCACCGGCCGACTCCAAAATTCAGCGGTTCCCCATCTCAGCCCAGAAAGAAGGTACAACAACTTTTCTTGTGCCTTTCAGCTGCCTACCAAGGTAGTGTAAAAACTACCAAGAGAACTCCTGCCTGGCACCTTCCCCGGTGGAGTTGTGCATGGGGTGTCTTTGGAACATTTTGTCACCGGCCGACTCCAAAATTCAGCGATTCCCCATCTCAGCCCAGAAAGCAGGAAGAACAACTTTTGTGGTGTCCTTTTGCTGCCTACCAGAGCAATGTAAAAACTACCAACAGAACTCGTCCCTGGCACCTTCGCTAGTGGAGTTGTGCATGGGGTGTGTTTGGAACATTTTGTCACCGGCCGAGTCCAAAATTCAGCGGTTCCCCATCTCAGCCCAGAAATCAGGTACAACAACTTTTGTGGTGTCTTTCAGATGCCTACCAAGGTAGTGTAAAAACTATTAAGAGAACTCCTGTCTGGCACCTTCCCCGGTGGAGTTGTGCAGGGGGTGTGTTTGGAACATTTTGTCACCGGCCGACTCCAACATTCAGCGGTTCCCCATCTCAGCCCAGAAAGCAGGTAAAACAACTTTTGTGGTGTCTTTCAGATGCCTACCAAGGTAGTGTAAAAACTACCAGGAGAACTCCTGTCTGGCACCTTCCCCGGTGGAGTTGTGCATGGGGTGTGTTTGGAACATTTTGTCACCGGCCGACTCCAAAATTCAGCGGTTCCCCATCTCAGCCCAGAAAGCAGGTAGAACAACTTTTGTGGTGTCTTTCAGATGCCTACCGGAGCAATGTAAAAACTACCAACAGAACTCGTCCCTGGCACCTTCGCTAGTGGAGTTGTGCATGGGGTGTGTTTGGAACATTTTGTCACCGGCCGACTCCAAAATTCAGCCGTTCCCCATCTCAGCCCAGAAAGCAGGTAGAACAACTTTTGTGGTGTCTTTCAGATGCCTACCGGAGCAATGAAAAAACTACCAGGAGAACTCCTGTCTGGCACCTTCCCCGGTGGAGTTGTGCATGGGGTGTCTTTGGAACATTTTGTCACTGGCCGAGTCCAAAATTCAGCAGTTCCCCATCTCAGCCCAGAAAGCAGGTACAACAACTTTTCTTGTGCCTTTCACCTGCCTACCAAGGTAGTGTAAAAACTACCAAGAGAACTCCTGCCTGGCACCTTCCCTGGTGGAGTTGTGCATGGGGTGTCTTTGGAACATTTTGTCACCGGCCGAGTCCAAAATTCAGCGATTCCCCATCTCAGCCCAGAAAGCAGGAAGAACAACTTTTGTGGTGTCCTTTTGATGCCTATCGGAGCAATGTAAAAACTACCAACAGAACTCGTCCCTGGCACCTTTGCTAGTGGAGTTGTGCATGGGGTGTCTTTGGAACATTTTTTCACCGGCCGACTCCAAAATTCAGCGGTTCCCCATCTCAGCCCAGAAAGCAGGAAGAACAACTTTTGTGGTGCCTTTCAAATGCCTACCAAGGTAGTGTAAAAACTACTAAGAGAACTCCTGTCTGGCACCTTCCCCGGTGGAGTTGTGCATGGGATGTCTTTGGAACATTTTGTCACCGGCCGAGTCCAAAATTCAGCGATTCCCCATCTCAGCCCAGAAAGCAGGAAGAACAACTTTTGTGGTGTCCTTTTGCTGCCTACCGGAGCAATGTAAAAACTACCAACAGAACTCGTCCCTGGCACCTTCGCTAGTGGAGTTGTGCATGGGGTGTGTTTGGAACATTTTGTCACCGGCCGAGTCCAAAATTCAGCGGTTCCCCATCTCAGCCCAGAAAGCAGGTACAACAACTTTTGTGGTGCCTTTCAGATGCCTACCAAGGTAGTGTAAAAACTATTAAGAGAAGTCCTGTCTGGCACCTTCCCCGGTGGAGTTGTGCATGGGGTTGTGTTTGGAACATTTTGTCACCGGCCGACTCCAAAATTCAGCGGTTCCCCATCTCAGCCCAGAAATCAGATAGAACAACTTTTGTGGTGTCTTTCAGATGCCTACCAAGGTAGTGTAAAAACTATTAAGAGAACTCCTGTCTGGCACCTTCCCCGGTGGAGTTGTGCATGGGGTGTGTTTGGAACATTTTGTCACCGGCCGACTCCAAAATTCAGCGGTTCCCCATCTCAGCCCAGAAAGCAGGTAGAACAACTTTTGTGGTGTCTTTCAGATGCCTACCGGAGCAATGTAAAAACTACCAGGAGAACTCCTGTCTGGCACCTTCCCCGGTGGAGTTGTGCATGGGGTGTCTTTGGAACATTTTGTCACCAGCCGAGTCCAAAAGTCAGCGGTTCCCCATCTCAGCCCAGAAAGCAGGTAGAACAACTTTTGTGGTGTCTTTCAGATGCCTACCGGAGCAATGTAAAAACTACCAACAGAATTCGTTCCTGGCACCTTCGCTAGTGGAGTTGTGCATGGGGTGTATTTATTAAAATTTTGTCACCAGCCGAGTCCAAAATTCAGCGGTTCCCCATCTCAGCCCAGAAAGCAGGAAGAACAACTTTTGTGGTGTCCTTTTGCTGCCTACCGGAGCAATGTAAAAACTACCAACAGAACTCGTCCCTGGCACCTTCGCTAGTGGAGTTGTGCATGGGGTGTGTTTGGAACATTTTGTCACCGGCCTAGTCCAAAATTCAGCGGTTCCCCATCTCAGCCCAGAAAGCAGGTACAACAACTTTTGTGGTGTCTTTCAGATGCCTACCAAGGTAGTGTAAAAACTATTAAGAGAACTCCTGTCTGGCACCTTCCCCGGTGGAGTTGTGCATGGGGTGTGTTTGGAACATTTTGTCACCGGCCGACTCCAAAATTCAGCGGTTCCCCATCTCAGCCCAGAAAGCAGGAAGAACAACTTTTGTGGTGTCTTTCAGATGCCTACCAAGGTAGTGTAAAAACTACCAAGAGAACTCCTGTCTGGCACCTTCCCCGGTGGAGTTGTGCATGGGGTGTCTTTGGAACATTTTGTCACCGGCCGAGTCCAAAATTCAGCGATTCCCCATCTCAGCCCAGAAAGAAGGTACAACAACTTTTCTTGTGCCTTTCAGCTGCCTACCAAGGTAGTGTAAAAACTACCAAGAGAACTCCTGCCTGGCACCTTCCCTGGTGGAGTTGTGCATGGGGTGTGTTTGGAACATTTTGTCACCGGCCGAGTCCAAAATTCAGCGATTCCCCATCTCAGCCCAGAAAGCAGGAAGAACAACTTTTGTGGTGTCCTTTTGATGCCTATCGGAGCAATGTAAAAACTACCAGGAGAACTCGTCCCTGGCACCTTCGCTAGTGGAGTTGTGCATGGGGTGTGTTTGGAACATTTTTTCACCGGCCGACTCCAAAATTCAGCGGTTCCCCATCTCAGCCCAGAAAGCAGGAAGAACAACTTTTGTGGTGCCTTTCAAATGCCTACCAAGGTAGTGTAAAAACTACTAAGAGAACTCCTGTCTGGCACCTTCCCCGGTGGAGTTGTGCATGGGATGTCTTTGGAACATTTTGTCACCAGCCGACTCCAAAATTCAGCGGTTCCCCATCTCAGCCCAGAAAGCAGGTAGAACAACTTTTGTGGTGTCTTTCAGATGCCTACCAAGGCAATGTAAAAACTACCAGGAGAACTCCTGTCTGGCACCTTCCCCGGTGGAGTTGTGCATGGGGTGTGTTTGGAACATTTTGTCACCGGCCGACTCCAAAATTCAGCGGTTCCCCATCTCAGCCCAGAAAGCAGGTAAAACAACTTTTGTGGTGTCTTTCAGATGCCTACCAAGGTAGTGTAAAAACTATTAAGAGAACTCCTGTCTGGCACCTTCCCCGGTGGAGTTGTGCATGGGGTGTCTTTGGAACATTTTGTCACCGGCCGAGTCCAAAATTCAGCGATTCCCCATCTCAGCCCAGAAAGCAGGTAGAACAACTTTTGTGGTGTCCTTTTGATGCCTACCGGAGCAATGTAAAAACTACCAACAGAACTCGTCCCTGGCACCTTCGCTAGTGGAGTTGTGCATGGGGTGTGTTTGGAACATTTTGTCACCGGCCGAGTCCAAAATTCAGCCGTTCCCCATCTCAGCCCAGAAAGCAGGTAGAACAACTTTTGTGGTGTCTTTCAGATGCCTACCAAGGTAGTGTAAAAACTACTAAGAGAACTCCTGTCTGGCACCTTCCCCGGTGGAGTTGTGCATGGGGTGTCTTTGGAACATTTTGTCACCGGCCGACTCCAAAATTCAGCGGTTCCCCATCTCAGCCCAGAAAGCAGGTAGAACAACTTTTGTGGTGCCTTTCAGATGCCTACCAAGGTAGTGTAAAAACTATTAAGAGAACTCCTGCCTGGCACCTTCCCCAGTGGAGTTGTGCATGGGGTGTCTTTGGAACATTTTGTCACCGGCCGAGTCCAAAATTCAGCGATTCCCCATCTCAGCCCAGAAAGCAGGTAAAACAACTTTTGTGGTGTCTTTCAGATGCCTACCAAGGTAGTGTAAAAACTATTAAGAGAACTCCTGTCTGGCACCTTCCCCGGTGGAGTTGTGCATGGGGTGTGTTTGGAACATTTTGTCACCGGCCGACTCCAAAATTCAGCGGTTCCCCATCTCAGCCCAGAAAGCAGGTAAAACAACTTTTGTGGTGTCTTTCAGATGCCTACCAAGGTAGTGTAAAAACTATTAAGAGAAGTCCTGTCTGGCACCTTCCCCGGTGGAGTTGTGCATGGGGTGTGTTTGGAACATTTTGTCACCGGCCGACTCCAAAATTCAGCGGTTCCCCATCTCAGCCCAGAAAGCAGGTAGAACAACTTTTGTGGTGTCTTTCAGATGCCTACCAGAGCAATGTAAAAACTACCAACAGAACTCGTCCCTGGCACCTTCGCTAGTGGAGTTGTGCATGGGGTGTGTTTGGAACATTTTGTCACCGGCCGACTCCAAAATTCAGCGGTTCCCCATCTCAGCCCAGAAAGCAGGTAGAACAACTTTTGTGGTGCCTTTCAGCTGCCTACCAAGGTAGTGTAAAAACTACCAAGAGAACTCCTGCCTGGCACCTTCCCCGGTGGAGTTGTGCATGGGGTGTCTTTGGAACATTTTGTCACCAGCCGAGTCCAAAATTCAGCAGTTCCCCATCTCAGCCCAGAAAGAAGGTACAACAACTTTTCTTGTGCCTTTCAGCTGCCTACCAAGGTAGTGTAAAAACTACTAAGAGAACTCCTGCCTGGCACCTTCCCTGGTGGAGTTGTGCATGGGGTGTGTTTGGAACATTTTGTCACCGGACGAGTCCAAAATTCAGCGGTTCCCCATCTCAGCCCAGAAAGCAGGAAGAACAACTTTTGTGGTGTCCTTTTGATGCCTATCGGAGCAATGTAAAAACTACCAACAGAACTCGTCCCTGGCACCTTTGCTAGTGGAGTTGTGCATGGGGTGTCTTTGGAACATTTTTTCACCGGCCGAGTCCAAAATTCAGCGGTTCCCCATCTCAGCCCAGAAAGCAGGTAGAACAACTTTTGTGGTGCCTTTCAAATGCCTACCAAGGTAGTGTAAAAACTACCAGGAGAACTCCTGCCTGGCACCTTCCCCGGTGGAGTTGTGCATGGGGTGTCTTTGGAACATTTTGTCACCAGCCGACTCCAAAATTCAGCGGTTCCCCATCTCAGCCCAGAAAGCAGGTAGAACAACTTTTGTGGTGTCTTTCAGATGCCTACCGGAGCAATGTAAAAACTACCAGGAGAACTCCTGTCTGGCACCTTCCCCGGTGGAGTTGTGCATGGGGTGTCTTTGGAACATTTTGTCACCGGCCGACTCCAAAATTCAGCGGTTCCCCATCTCAGCCCAGAAAGCAGGAAGAACAACTTTTGTGGTGCCTTTCAGCTGCCTACCAAGGTAGTGTAAAAACTACCAAGAGAACTCCTGCCTGGCACCTTCCCCGGTGGAGTTGTGCATGGGGTGTCTTTGGAACATTTTGTCACCGGCCGAGTCCAAAATTCAGCGATTCCCCATCTCAGCCCAGAAAGCAGGAAGAACAACTTTTGTGGTGTCCTTTTGATGCCTACCGGAGCAATGTAAAAACTACCAACAGAACTCGTCCCTGGCACCTTCGCTAGTGGAGTTGTGCATGGGGTGTGTTTGGAACATTTTGTCACCGGCCGACTCCAAAATTCAGCGGTTCCCCATCTCAGCCCAGAAAGCAGGTACAACAACTTTTGTGGTGCCTTTCAGATGCCTACCAAGGTAGTGTAAAAACTATTAAGAGAACTCCTTTCTGGCACCTTCCCCGGTGGAGTTGTGCATGGGGTGTCTTTGGAACATTTTGTCACCGGCCGACTCCAAAATTCAGCGGTTCCCCATCTCAGCCCAGAAAGCAGGTAGAACAACTTTTGTGGTGCCTTTCAGCTGCCTACCAAGGTAGTGTAAAAACTACCAAGAGAACTCCTGCCTGGCACCTTCCCCGGTGGAGTTGTGCATGGGGTGTCTTTGGAACATTTTGTCACCGGCCGAGTCCAAAATTCAGCGGTTCCCCATCTCAGCCCAGAAAGCAGGTAGAACAACTTTTGTGGTGCCTTTCAGATGCCTACCAAGGTAGTGTAAAAACTATTAAGAGAACTCCTTTCTGGCACCTTCCCCGGTGGAGTTGTGCATGGGGTGTCTTTGGAACATTTTGTCACCGGCCGACTCCAAAATTCAGCGGTTCCCCATCTCAGCCCAGAAAGCAGGAAGAACAACTTTTGTGGTGCCTTTCAAATGCCTACCAAGGTAGTGTAAAAACTACTAAGAGAACTCCTGCCTGGCACCTTCCCCGGTGGAGTTGTGCATGGGGTGTCTTTGGAACATTTTGTCACCGGCTGACTCCAAAATTCAGCGGTTCCCCATCTCAGCCCAGAAAGCAGGTAGAACAACTTTTGTGGTGCCTTTCAGCTGCCTACCAAGGTAGTGTAAAAACTACCAAGAGAACTCATGCCTGGCACCTTCCCTGGTGGAGTTGTGCATGGGGTGTCTTTGGAACATTTTGTCACCGGCCGACTCCAAAATTCAGCGGTTCCCCATCTCAGCCCAGAAAGCAGGAAGAACAACTTTTGTGGTGTCCTTTTGATGCCTACCGGAGCAATGTAAAAACTACCAACAGAACTCGTCCCTGGCACCTTCGCTAGTGGAGTTGTGCATGGGGTGTGTTTGGAACATTTTTTCACCGGCCGACTCCAAAATTCAGCGGTTCCCCATCTCAGCCCAGAAAGAAGGTACAACAACTTTTGTGGTGTCTTTCAAATGCCTACCAAGGTAGTGTAAAAACTATTAAGAGAAGTCCTGTCTGGCACCTTCCCCGGTGGAGTTGTGCATGGGGTGTCTTTGGAACATTTTGTCACCGGCCGACTCCAAAATTCAGCGGTTCCCCATCTCAGCCCAGAAAGCAGGAAGAACAACTTTTGTGGTGTCCTTTTGATGCCTACCGGAGCAATGTAAAAACTACCAACAGAACTCGTCCCTGGCACCTTCGCTAGTGGAGTTGTGCATGGGGTGTGTTTGGAACATTTTTTCACCGGCCGAGTCCAAAATTCAGCGGTTCCCCATCTCAGCCCAGAAAGCAGGAAGAACAACTTTTGTGGTGCCTTTCAGCTGCCTACCAAGGTAGTGTAAAAACTACCAAGAGAACTCCTGCCTGGCACCTTCCCCGGTGGAGTTGTGCATGGGGTGTGTTTGGAACATTTTGTCACCGGCCGACTCCAAAATTCAGCGGTTCCCCATCTCAGCCCAGAAAGCAGGAAGAACAACTTTTGTGGTGTCCTTTTGCTGCCTACCGGAGCAATGTAAAAACTACCAACAGAACTCGTCCCTGGCACCTTCGCTAGTGGAGTTGTGCATGGGGTGTGTTTGGAACATTTTGTCACCGGCCGAGTCCAAAATTCAGCGGTTCCCCATCTCAGCCCAGAAAGCAGGTAAAACAACTTTTGTGGTGCCTTTCAAATGCCTACCAAGGTAGTGTAAAAACTACCAGGAGAACTCCTGCCTGGCACCTTCCCCGGTGGAGTTGTGCATGGGGTGTCTTTGGAACATTTTGTCACCGGCCGACTCCAAAATTCAGCGGTTCCCCATCTCAGCCCAGAAAGCAGGAAGAACAACTTTTGTGGTGCCTTTCAGATGCCTACCAAGGTAGTGTAAAATCTACCAAGAGAACTCCTGCCTGGCACCTTCCCCGGTGGAGTTGTGCATGGGGTGTCTTTGGAACATTTTGTCACCAGCCGAGTCCAAAATTCAGCGGTTCCCCATCTCAGCCCAGAAAGCAGGTAGAACAACTTTTGTGGTGCCTTTCAGCTGCCTACCAAGGTAGTGTAAAAACTACCAAGAGAACTCCTGCCTGGCACCTTCCGTGGTGGAGTTGTGCATGGGGTGTCTTTGGAACATTTTGTCACCGGCCGAGTCCAAAATTCAGCGGTTCCCCATCTCAGCCCAGAAAGCAGGAAGAACAACTTTTGTGGTGTCCATTTGATGCCTACCGGAGCAATGTAAAAACTACCAAGAGAACTCGTCCCTGGCACCTTCGCTAGTGGAGTTGTGCATGGGGTGTGTTTGGAACATTTTTTCACCGGCCGACTCCAAAATTCAGCGGTTCCCCATCTCAGCCCAGAAAGCAGGTAGAACAACTTTTGTGGTGCCTTTCAGCTGCCTACCAAGGTAGTGTAAAAACTACCAAGAGAACTCCTGCCTGGCACCTTCCCCGGTGGAGTTGTGCATGGGGTGTCTTTGGAACATTTTGTCACCGGCCGACTCCAAAATTCAGCGATTCCCCATCTCAGCCCAGAAAGCAGGAAGAACAACTTTTGTGGTGTCCTTTTGCTGCCTACCGGAGCAATGTAAAAACTACCAACAGAACTCGTCCCTGGCACCTTCGCTAGTGGAGTTGTGCATGGGGTGTGTTTGGAACATTTTGTCACCGGCCGACTCCAAAATTCAGCGGTTCCCCATCTCAGCCCAGAAAGCAGGTAGAACAACTTTTCTTGTGCCTTTCAGCTGCCTACCAAGGTAGTGTAAAAACTACTAGGAGAACTCCTGTCTGGCACCTTCCCCGGTGGAGTTGTGCATGGGGTGTCTTTGGAACATTTTGTCACCGGCTGACTCCAAAATTCAGCGGTTCCCCATCTCAGCCCAGAAAGCAGGTAGAACAACTTTTGTAGTGCCTTTCAGCTGCCTACCAAGGTAGTGTAAAAACTACCAAGAGAACTCCTGCCTGGCACCTTCCCCGGTGGAGTTGTGCATGGGGTGTCTTTGGAACATTTTGTCACCGGCCGAGTCCAAAATTCAGCGGTTCCCCATCTCAGCCCAGAAAGCAGGTAGAACAACTTTTGTGGTGCCTTTCAGATGCCTACCAAGGTAGTGTAAAAACTATTAAGAGAACTCCTTTCTGGCACCTTCCCCGGTGGAGTTGTGCATGGGGTGTCTTTGGAACATTTTGTCACCGGCCGACTCCAAAATTCAGCGGTTCCCCATCTCAGCCCAGAAAGCAGGAAGAACAACTTTTGTGGTGCCTTTCAAATGCCTACCAAGGTAGTGTAAAAACTACTAAGAGAACTCCTGCCTGGCACCTTCCCCGGTGGAGTTGTGCATGGGGTGTCTTTGGAACATTTTGTCACCGGCTGACTCCAAAATTCAGCGGTTCCCCATCTCAGCCCAGAAAGCAGGTAGAACAACTTTTGTGGTGCCTTTCAGCTGCCTACCAAGGTAGTGTAAAAACTACCAAGAGAACTCATGCCTGGCACCTTCCCTGGTGGAGTTGTGCATGGGGTGTCTTTGGAACATTTTGTCACCGGCCGACTCCAAAATTCAGCGGTTCCCCATCTCAGCCCAGAAAGCAGGAAGAACAACTTTTGTGGTGTCCTTTTGATGCCTACCGGAGCAATGTAAAAACTACCAACAGAACTCGTCCCTGGCACCTTCGCTAGTGGAGTTGTGCATGGGGTGTGTTTGGAACATTTTTTCACCGGCCGACTCCAAAATTCAGCGGTTCCCCATCTCAGCCCAGAAAGAAGGTACAACAACTTTTGTGGTGTCTTTCAAATGCCTACCAAGGTAGTGTAAAAACTATTAAGAGAAGTCCTGTCTGGCACCTTCCCCGGTGGAGTTGTGCATGGGGTGTCTTTGGAACATTTTGTCACCGGCCGACTCCAAAATTCAGCGGTTCCCCATCTCAGCCCAGAAAGCAGGAAGAACAACTTTTGTGGTGTCCTTTTGATGCCTACCGGAGCAATGTAAAAACTACCAACAGAACTCGTCCCTGGCACCTTCGCTAGTGGAGTTGTGCATGGGGTGTGTTTGGAACATTTTTTCACCGGCCGAGTCCAAAATTCAGCGGTTCCCCATCTCAGCCCAGAAAGCAGGAAGAACAACTTTTGTGGTGCCTTTCAGCTGCCTACCAAGGTAGTGTAAAAACTACCAAGAGAACTCCTGCCTGGCACCTTCCCCGGTGGAGTTGTGCATGGGGTGTGTTTGGAACATTTTGTCACCGGCCGACTCCAAAATTCAGCGGTTCCCCATCTCAGCCCAGAAAGCAGGAAGAACAACTTTTGTGGTGTCCTTTTGCTGCCTACCGGAGCAATGTAAAAACTACCAACAGAACTCGTCCCTGGCACCTTCGCTAGTGGAGTTGTGCATGGGGTGTGTTTGGAACATTTTGTCACCGGCCGAGTCCAAAATTCAGCGGTTCCCCATCTCAGCCCAGAAAGCAGGTAAAACAACTTTTGTGGTGCCTTTCAAATGCCTACCAAGGTAGTGTAAAAACTACCAGGAGAACTCCTGTCTGGCACCTTCCCCGGTGGAGTTGTGCATGGGGTGTCTTTGGAACATTTTGTCACCGGCCGACTCCAAAATTCAGCGGTTCCCCATCTCAGCCCAGAAAGCAGGAAGAACAACTTTTGTGGTGCCTTTCAGATGCCTACCAAGGTAGTGTAAAATCTACCAAGAGAACTCCTGCCTGGCACCTTCCCCGGTGGAGTTGTGCATGGGGTGTCTTTGGAACATTTTGTCACCAGCCGAGTCCAAAATTCAGCGGTTCCCCATCTCAGCCCAGAAAGCAGGTAGAACAACTTTTGTGGTGCCTTTCAGCTGCCTACCAAGGTAGTGTAAAAACTACCAAGAGAACTCCTGCCTGGCACCTTCCGTGGTGGAGTTGTGCATGGGGTGTCTTTGGAACATTTTGTCACCGGCCGAGTCCAAAATTCAGCGGTTCCCCATCTCAGCCCAGAAAGCAGGAAGAACAACTTTTGTGGTGTCCATTTGATGCCTACCGGAGCAATGTAAAAACTACCAACAGAACTCGTCCCTGGCACCTTCGCTAGTGGAGTTGTGCATGGGGTGTGTTTGGAACATTTTTTCACCGGCCGACTCCAAAATTCAGCGGTTCCCCATCTCAGCCCAGAAAGCAGGTAGAACAACTTTTGTGGTGCCTTTCAGCTGCCTACCAAGGTAGTGTAAAAACTACTAAGAGAACTCCTGCCTGGCACCTTCCCCGGTGGAGTTGTGCATGGGGTGTCTTTGGAACATTTTGTCACCGGCCGACTCCAAAATTCAGCGATTCCCCATCTCAGCCCAGAAAGCAGGAAGAACAACTTTTGTGGTGTCCTTTTGCTGCCTACCGGAGCAATGTAAAAACTACCAACAGAACTCGTCCCTGGCACCTTCGCTAGTGGAGTTGTGCATGGGGTGTGTTTGGAACATTTTGTCACCGGCCGACTCCAAAATTCAGCGGTTCCCCATCTCAGCCCAGAAAGCAGGTAGAACAACTTTTCTTGTGCCTTTCAGCTGCCTACCAAGGTAGTGTAAAAACTACTAGGAGAACTCCTGTCTGGCACCTTCCCCGGTGGAGTTGTGCATGGGGTGTCTTTGGAACATTTTGTCACCGGCTGACTCCAAAATTCAGCGGTTCCCCATCTCAGCCCAGAAAGCAGGTAGAACAACTTTTGTAGTGCCTTTCAGCTGCCTACCAAGGTAGTGTAAAAACTACCAAGAGAACTCCTGCCTGGCACCTTCCCCGGTGGAGTTGTGCATGGGGTGTCTTTGGAACATTTTGTCACCGGCCGAGTCCAAAATTCAGCGGTTCCCCATCTCAGCCCAGAAAGCAGGTAGAACAACTTTTGTGGTGCCTTTCAGATGCCTACCAAGGTAGTGTAAAAACTATTAAGAGAACTCCTTTCTGGCACCTTCCCCGGTGGAGTTGTGCATGGGGTGTCTTTGGAACATTTTGTCACCGGCCGACTCCAAAATTCAGCGGTTCCCCATCTCAGCCCAGAAAGCAGGAAGAACAACTTTTGTGGTGCCTTTCAAATGCCTACCAAGGTAGTGTAAAAACTACTAAGAGAACTCCTGCCTGGCACCTTCCCCGGTGGAGTTGTGCATGGGGTGTCTTTGGAACATTTTGTCACCGGCTGACTCCAAAATTCAGCGGTTCCCCATCTCAGCCCAGAAAGCAGGTAGAACAACTTTTGTGGTGCCTTTCAGCTGCCTACCAAGGTAGTGTAAAAACTACCAAGAGAACTCATGCCTGGCACCTTCCCTGGTGGAGTTGTGCATGGGGTGTCTTTGGAACATTTTGTCACCGGCCGACTCCAAAATTCAGCGGTTCCCCATCTCAGCCCAGAAAGCAGGAAGAACAACTTTTGTGGTGTCCTTTTGATGCCTACCGGAGCAATGTAAAAACTACCAACAGAACTCGTCCCTGGCACCTTCGCTAGTGGAGTTGTGCATGGGGTGTGTTTGGAACATTTTTTCACCGGCCGACTCCAAAATTCAGCGGTTCCCCATCTCAGCCCAGAAAGAAGGTACAACAACTTTTGTGGTGTCTTTCAAATGCCTACCAAGGTAGTGTAAAAACTATTAAGAGAAGTCCTGTCTGGCACCTTCCCCGGTGGAGTTGTGCATGGGGTGTCTTTGGAACATTTTGTCACCGGCCGACTCCAAAATTCAGCGGTTCCCCATCTCAGCCCAGAAAGCAGGAAGAACAACTTTTGTGGTGTCCTTTTGATGCCTACCGGAGCAATGTAAAAACTACCAACAGAACTCGTCCCTGGCACCTTCGCTAGTGGAGTTGTGCATGGGGTGTGTTTGGAACATTTTTTCACCGGCCGAGTCCAAAATTCAGCGGTTCCCCATCTCAGCCCAGAAAGCAGGAAGAACAACTTTTGTGGTGCCTTTCAGCTGCCTACCAAGGTAGTGTAAAAACTACCAAGAGAACTCCTGCCTGGCACCTTCCCCGGTGGAGTTGTGCATGGGGTGTGTTTGGAACATTTTGTCACCGGCCGACTCCAAAATTCAGCGGTTCCCCATCTCAGCCCAGAAAGCAGGAAGAACAACTTTTGTGGTGTCCTTTTGCTGCCTACCGGAGCAATGTAAAAACTACCAACAGAACTCGTCCCTGGCACCTTCGCTAGTGGAGTTGTGCATGGGGTGTGTTTGGAACATTTTGTCACCGGCCGAGTCCAAAATTCAGCGGTTCCCCATCTCAGCCCAGAAAGCAGGTAAAACAACTTTTGTGGTGCCTTTCAAATGCCTACCAAGGTAGTGTAAAAACTACCAGGAGAACTCCTGTCTGGCACCTTCCCCGGTGGAGTTGTGCATGGGGTGTCTTTGGAACATTTTGTCACCGGCCGACTCCAAAATTCAGCGGTTCCCCATCTCAGCCCAGAAAGCAGGAAGAACAACTTTTGTGGTGCCTTTCAGATGCCTACCAAGGTAGTGTAAAATCTACCAAGAGAACTCCTGCCTGGCACCTTCCCCGGTGGAGTTGTGCATGGGGTGTCTTTGGAACATTTTGTCACCAGCCGAGTCCAAAATTCAGCGGTTCCCCATCTCAGCCCAGAAAGCAGGTAGAACAACTTTTGTGGTGCCTTTCAGCTGCCTACCAAGGTAGTGTAAAAACTACCAAGAGAACTCCTGCCTGGCACCTTCCGTGGTGGAGTTGTGCATGGGGTGTCTTTGGAACATTTTGTCACCGGCCGAGTCCAAAATTCAGCGGTTCCCCATCTCAGCCCAGAAAGCAGGAAGAACAACTTTTGTGGTGTCCATTTGATGCCTACCGGAGCAATGTAAAAACTACCAACAGAACTCGTCCCTGGCACCTTCGCTAGTGGAGTTGTGCATGGGGTGTGTTTGGAACATTTTTTCACCGGCCGACTCCAAAATTCAGCGGTTCCCCATCTCAGCCCAGAAAGCAGGTAGAACAACTTTTGTGGTGCCTTTCAGCTGCCTACCAAGGTAGTGTAAAAACTACCAAGAGAACTCCTGCCTGGCACCTTCCCCGGTGGAGTTGTGCATGGGGTGTCTTTGGAACATTTTGTCACCGGCCGACTCCAAAATTCAGCGATTCCCCATCTCAGCCCAGAAAGCAGGAAGAACAACTTTTGTGGTGTCCTTTTGCTGCCTACCGGAGCAATGTAAAAACTACCAACAGAACTCGTCCCTGGCACCTTCGCTAGTGGAGTTGTGCATGGGGTGTGTTTGGAACATTTTGTCACCGGCCGACTCCAAAATTCAGCGGTTCCCCATCTCAGCCCAGAAAGCAGGTAGAACAACTTTTCTTGTGCCTTTCAGCTGCCTACCAAGGTAGTGTAAAAACTACTAGGAGAACTCCTGTCTGGCACCTTCCCCGGTGGAGTTGTGCATGGGGTGTCTTTGGAACATTTTGTCACCGGCTGACTCCAAAATTCAGCGGTTCCCCATCTCAGCCCAGAAAGCAGGTAGAACAACTTTTGTAGTGCCTTTCAGCTGCCTACCAAGGTAGTGTAAAAACTACCAAGAGAACTCCTGCCTGGCACCTTCCCCGGTGGAGTTGTGCATGGGGTGTCTTTGGAACATTTTTTCACCGGCCGACTCCAAAATTCAGCGATTCCCCATCTCAGCCCAGAAAGCAGGAAGAACAACTTTTGTGGTGTCCTTTTGATGCCTACCGGAGCAATGTAAAAACTACCAACAGAACTCGTCCCTGGCACCTTCGCTAGTGGAGTTGTGCATGGGGTGTGTTTGGAACATTTTGTCACCGGCCGACTCCAAAATTCAGCGGTTCCCCATCTCAGCCCAGAAAGCAGGTAAAACAACTTTTGTGGTGTCTTTCAGATGCCTACCAAGGTAGTGTAAAAACTATTAAGAGAAGTCCTTTCTGGCACCTTCCCCGGTGGAGTTGTGCATGGGGTGTGTTTGGAACATTTTTTCACCGGCCGACTCCAAAATTCAGCGGTTCCCCATCTCAGCCCAGAAAGCAGGTAAAACAACTTTTGTGGTGTCTTTCAGATGCCTACCAAGGTAGTGTAAAAACTACCAGGAGAACTCCTGTCTGGCACCTTCCCCGGTGGAGTTGTGCATGGGGTGTCTTTGGAACATTTTGTCACCGGCCGACTCCAAAATTCAGCGGTTCCCCATCTCAGCCCAGAAAGCAGGTAGAACAACTTTTGTGGTGTCTTTCAGATGCCTACCGGAGCAATGTAAAAACTACCAGGAGAACTCCTTTCTGGCACCTTCCCGGTGGAGTTGTGCATGGGGTGTCTTTGGAACATTTTGTCACGGGCCGACTCCAAAATTCAGCGGTTCCCCATCTCAGCCCAGAAAGAAGGTACAACAACTTTTGTGGTGCCTTTCAGCTGCCTACCAAGGTAGTGTAAAAACTACCAAGAGAACTCCTGCCTGGCACCTTCCCCGGTGGAGTTGTGCATGGGGTGTGTTTGGAACATTTTGTCACCGGCCGACTCCAAAATTCAGCGGTTCCCCATCTCAGCCCAGAAAGCAGGAAGAACAACTTTTGTGGTGTCCTTTTGATGCCTACCGGAGCAATGTAAAAACTACCAACAGAACTCGTCCCTGGCACCTTCGCTAGTGGAGTTGTGCATGGGGTGTGTTTGGAACATTTTGTCACCGGCCGACTCCAAAATTCAGCGGTTCCCCATCTCAGCCCAGAAAGCAGGAAGAACAACTTTTGTGGTGCCTTTCAAATGCCTACCAAGGTAGTGTAAAAACTACTAAGAGAACTCCTGTCTGGCACCTTCCCCGGTGGAGTTGTGCAGGGGGTGTCTTTGGAACATTTTGTCACCAGCCGACTCCAAAATTCAGCGGTTCCCCATCTCAGACCAGAAAGCAGGTAGAACAACTTTTGTGGTGTCTTTCAGATGCCTACCGGAGCAATGTAAAAACTACCAGGAGAACTCCTGTCTGGCACCTTCCCCGGTGGAGTTGTTCATGGGGTGTGTTTGGAACATTTTGTCACCAGCCGAGTCCAAAATTCAGCGATTCCCCATCTCAGCCCAGAAAGCAGGAAGAACAACTTTTGTGGTGTCCTTTTGCTGCCTACCGGAGCAATGTAAAAACTACCAAGAGAACTCCTGGCTGGCACCTTCCCCGGTGGAGTTGTGCATGGGGTGTCTTTGGAACATTTTGTCACCGGCCGAGTCCAAAATTCAGCGGTTCCCCATCTCAGCCCAGAAAGCAGGAAGAACAACTTTTGTGGTGTCCTTTTGCTGCCTACCGGAGCAATGTAAAAACTACCAACAGAACTCCTGTCTGGCACCTTCCCCGGTGGAGTTGTGCATGGGGTGTCTTTGGAACATTCTGTCACCAGCCGACTCCAAAATTCAGCGGTTCCCCATCTCAGCCCAGAAAGCAGGTAGAACAACTTTTGTGGTGCCTTTCAGATGCCTACCAAGGTAGTGTAAAAACTATTAAGAGAACTCCTGCCTGGCACCTTCCCCGGTGGAGTTGTGCATGGGGTGTCTTTGGAACATTTTGTCACCGGCCGAGTCCAAAATTCAGCGGTTCCCCATCTCAGCCCAGAAAGCAGGAAGAACAACTTTTGTGGTGCCTTTCAAATGCCTACCAAGGTAGTGTAAAAACTCCTAAGAGAACTCCTGTCTGGCACCTTCCCCGGTGGAGTTGTGCAGGGGGTGTCTTTGGAACATTTTGTCACCGGCTGACTCCAAAATTCAGCGGTTCCCCATCTCAGCCCAGAAAGCAGGTAGAACAACTTTTGTGGTGCCTTTCAGCTGCCTACCAAGGTAGTGTAAAAACTACCAAGAGAACTCCTGCCTGGCACCTTCCGTGGTGGAGTTGTGCATGGGGTGTGTTTGGAACATTTTGTCACCGGCCGACTCCAAAATTCAGCGGTTCCCCATCTCAGCCCAGAAAGCAGGAAGAACAACTTTTGTGGTGTCCTTTTGATGCCTACCGGAGCAATGTAAAAACTACCAACAGAACTCGTCCCTGGCACCTTCGCTAGTGGAGTTGTGCATGGGGTGTGTTTGGAACATTTTTTCACCGGCCGACTCCAAAATTCAGCGGTTCCCCATCTCAGCCCAGAAAGCAGGTAAAACAACTTTTGTGGTGTCTTTCAGATGCCTACCAAGGTAGTGTAAAAACTATTAAGAGAAGTCCTGTCTGGCACCTTCCCCGGTGGAGTTGTGCATGGGGTGTGTTTGGAACATTTTGTCACCGGCCGACTCCAAAATTCAGCGGTTCCCCATCTCAGCCCAGAAGCAGGTAGAACAACTTTTGTGGTGTCTTTCAGATGCCTACCGGAGCAATGTAAAAACTACCAGGAGAACTCCTGTCTGGCACCTTCCCCGGTGGAGTTGTGCATGGGGTGTCTTTGGAACATTTTGTCACCGGCCGACTCCAAAATTCAGCGGTTCCCCATCTCAGCCCAGAAAGCAGGTAGAACAACTTTTCTTGTGCCTTTCAGCTGCCTACCAAGGTAGTGTAAAAACTACTAGGAGAACTCCTGTCTGGCACCTTCCCCGGTGGAGTTGTGCATGGGGTGTGTTTGGAACATTTTGTCACCGGCCGACTCCAAAATTCAGCGGTTCCCCATCTCAGCCCAGAAAGCAGGTACAACAACTTTTGTGGTGCCTTTCAAATGCCTACCAAGGTAGTGTAAAAACTACTAAGAGAACTCCTTTCTGGCACCTTCCCCGGTGGAGTTGTGCATGGGGTGTCTTTGGAACATTTTGTCACCGGCCGACTCCAAAATTCAGCGGTTCCCCATCTCAGCCCAGAAAGCAGGAAGAACAACTTTTGTGGTGCCTTTCAAATGCCTACCAAGGTAGTGTAAAAACTACCAAGAGAACTCCTGTCTGGCACCTTCCCCGGTGGAGTTGTGCATGGGGTGTGTTTGGAACATTTTGTCACCGGCTGACTCCAAAATTCAGCGGTTCCCCATCTCAGCCCAGAAAGCAGGTAGAACAACTTTTGTGGTGCCTTTCAGCTGCCTACCAAGGTAGTGTAAAAACTACGAAGAGAACTCCTGCCTGGCACCTTCCCTGGTGGAGTTGTGCATGGGGTGTCTTTGGAACATTTTGTCACCAGCCGAGTCCAAAATTCAGCGATTCCCCATCTCAGCCCAGAAAGCAGGAAGAACAACTTTTGTGGTGTCCATTTGATGCCTACCGGAGCAATGTAAAAACTACCAACAGAACTCGTCCCTGGCACCTTCGCTAGTGGAGTTGTGCATGGGGTGTGTTTGGAACATTTTTTCACCGGCCGACTCCAAAATTCAGCGGTTCCCCATCTCAGCCCAGAAAGCAGGTAGAACAACTTTTGTGGTGCCTTTCAGCTGCCTACCAAGGTAGTGTAAAAACTACCAAGAGAACTCCTGTCTGGCACCTTCCCTGGTGGAGTTGTGCATGGGGTGTCTTTGGAACATTTTGTCACCAGCCGAGTCCAAAATTCAGCGATTCCCCATCTCAGCCCAGAAAGCAGGAAGAACAACTTTTGTGGTGTCCTTTTGATGCCTACCGGAGCAATGTAAAAACTACCAACAGAACTCGTCCCTGGCACCTTCGCTAGTGGAGTTGTGCATGGGGTGTGTTTGGAACATTTTTTCACCGGCCGACTCCAAAATTCAGCGGTTCCCCATCTCAGCCCAGAAAGCAGGTAGAACAACTTTTCTTGTGCCTTTCAGCTGCCTACCAAGGTAGTGTAAAAACTATTAAGAGAACTCCTGTCTGGCACCTTCCCCGGTGGAGTTGTGCATGGGGTGTCTTTGGAACATTTTGTCACCGGCTGACTCCAAAATTCAGCGGTTCCCCATCTCAGCCCAGAAAGCAGGTAGAACAACTTTTGTGGTGCCTTTCAGCTGCCTACCAAGGTAGTGTAAAAACTACCAAGAGAACTCCTGCCTGGCACCTTCCCCGGTGGAGTTGTGCATGGGGTGTCTTTGGAACATTTTGTCACCGGCCGACTCCAAAATTCAGCGATTCCCCATCTCAGCCCAGAAAGCAGGAAGAACAACTTTTGTGGTGTCCTTTTGCTGCCTACCGGAGCAATGTAAAAACTACCAACAGAACTCGTCCCTGGCACCTTCGCTAGTGGAGTTGTGCATGGGGTGTGTTTGGAACATTTTGTCACCGGCCGACTCCAAAATTCAGCGGTTCCCCATCTCAGCCCAGAAAGCAGGTAAAACAACTTTTGTGGTGTCTTTCAGATGCCTACCAAGGTAGTGTAAAAACTATCAAGAGAAGTCCTTTCTGGCACCTTCCCCGGTGGAGTTGTGCATGGGGTGTGTTTGGAACATTTTGTCACCGGCCGACTCCAAAATTCAGCGGTTCCCCATCTCAGCCCAGAAAGCAGGTAGAACAACTTTTGTGGTGTCTTTCAGATGCCTACCGGAGCAATGTAAAAACTACCAGGAGAACTCCTGCCTGGCACCTTCCCCGGTGGAGTTGTGCATGGGGTGTCTTTGGAACATTTTGTCACCGGCCGACTCCAAAATTCAGCGGTTCCCCATCTCAGCCCAGAAAGCAGGAAGAACAACTTTTGTGGTGCCTTTCAAATGCCTACCAAGGTAGTGTAAAAACTACCAAGAGAACTCCTGCCTGGCACCTTCCCCGGTGGAGTTGTGCAGGGGGTGTCTTTGGAACATTTTGTCACCAGCCGACTCCAAAATTCAGCGGTTCCCCATCTCAGACCAGAAAGCAGGTACAACAACTTTTGTGGTGTCTTTCAGATGCCTACCGGAGCAATGTAAAAACTACCAGGAGAACTCCTGTCTGGCACCTTCCCCGGTGGAGTTGTGCATGGGGTGTGTTTGGAACATTTTGTCACCAGCCGAGTCCAAAATTCAGCGATTCCCCATCTCAGCCCAGAAAGCAGGAAGAACAACTTTTGTGGTGTCCTTTTGCTGCCTACCGGAGCAATGTAAAAACTACCAAGAGAACTCCTGGCTGGCACCTTCCCCGGTGGAGTTGTGCATGGGGTGTCTTTGGAACATTTTGTCACCGGCCGAGTCCAAAATTCAGCGGTTCCCCATCTCAGCCCAGAAAGCAGGAAGAACAACTTTTGTGGTGTCCTTTTGCTGCCTACCGGAGCAATGTAAAAACTACCAACAGAACTCCTGTCTGGCACCTTCCCTAGTGGAGTTGTGCATGGGGTGTGTTTGGAACATTTTGTCACCAGCCGACTCCAAAATTCAGCGGTTCCCCATCTCAGCCCAGAAAGCAGGAAGAACAACTTTTGTCGTGCCTTTCAGCTGCCTACCAAGGTAGTGTAAAAACTACCAAGAGAACTCCTGTCTGGCACCTTCCCCGGTGGAGTTGTGCATGGGGTGTCTTTGGAACATTTTGTCACCGGCCGAGTCCAAAATTCAGCGATACCACATCTCAGCCCAGAAAGCAGGAAGAACAACTTTTGTGGTGTCCTTTTGATGCCTTCCGGAGCAATGTAAAAACTACCAACAGAACTCGTCCCTGGCACCTTCGCTAGTGGAGTTGTGCATGGGGTGTGTTTGGAACATTTTGTCACCGGCCGACTCCAAAATTCAGCCGTTCCCCATCTCAGCCCAGAAAGCAGGTAGAACAACTTTTGTGGTGTCTTTCAGATGCCTACCAAGGTAGTGTAAAAACTATTAAGAGAACTCCTGTCTGGCACCTTCCCCGGTGGAGTTGTGCATGGGGTGTCTTTGGAACATTTTGTCACCAGCCGAGTCCAAAATTCAGCGGTTCCCCATCTCAGCCCAGAAAGCAGGAAGAACAACTTTTGTGGTGTCCTTTTGATGCCTACCGGAGCAATGTAAAAACTACCAACAGAACTCGTCCCTGGCACCTTCGCTAGTGGAGTTGTGCATGGGGTGTGTTTGGAACATTTTTTCACCGGCCGACTCCAAAATTCAGCGGTTCCCCATCTCAGCCCAGAAAGCAGGTAGAACAACTTTTCTTGTGCCTTTCAGCTGCCTACCAAGGTAGTGTAAAAACTACTAGGAGAACTCCTGTCTGGCACCTTCCCCGGTGGAGTTGTGCATGGGGTGTCTTTGGAACATTTTGTCACCGGCTGACTCCAAAATTCAGCGGTTCCCCATCTCAGCCCAGAAAGCAGGTAGAACAACTTTTGTGGTGCCTTTCAGCTGCCTACCAAGGTAGTGTAAAAACTACCAAGAGAACTCCTGCCTGGCACCTTCCCCGGTGGAGTTGTGCATGGGGTGTCTTTGGAACATTTTGTCACCGGCCGACTCCAAAATTCAGCGATTCCCCATCTCAGCCCAGAAAGCAGGAAGAACAACTTTTGTGGTGTCCTTTTGATGCCTACCGGAGCAATGTAAAAACTACCAACAGAACTCGTCCCTGGCACCTTCGCTAGTGGAGTTGTGCATGGGGTGTGTTTGGAACATTTTTTCACCGGCCGACTCCAAAATTCAGCGGTTCCCCATCTCAGCCCAGAAAGCAGGTAAAACAACTTTTGTGGTGTCTTTCAGATGCCTACCAAGGTAGTGTAAAAACTATCAAGAGAAGTCCTTTCTGGCACCTTCCCCGGTGGAGTTGTGCATGGGGTGTGTTTGGAACATTTTGTCACCGGCCGACTCCAAAATTCAGCGGTTCCCCATCTCAGCCCAGAAAGCAGGTAGAACAACTTTTGTGGTGTCTTTCAGATGCCTACCGGAGCAATGTAAAAACTACCAGGAGAACTCCTGCCTGGCACCTTCCCCGGTGGAGTTGTGCATGGGGTGTCTTTGGAACATTTTGTCACCGGCCGACTCCAAAATTCAGCGGTTCCCCATCTCAGCCCAGAAAGCAGGAAGAACAACTTTTGTGGTGCCTTTCAAATGCCTACCAAGGTAGTGTAAAAACTACCAAGAGAACTCCTGCCTGGCACCTTCCCCGGTGGAGTTGTGCAGGGGGTGTCTTTGGAACATTTTGTCACCAGCCGACTCCAAAATTCAGCGGTTCCCCATCTCAGACCAGAAAGCAGGTACAACAACTTTTGTGGTGTCTTTCAGATGCCTACCGGAGCAATGTAAAAACTACCAGGAGAACTCCTGTCTGGCACCTTCCCCGGTGGAGTTGTGCATGGGGTGTGTTTGGAACATTTTGTCACCAGCCGAGTCCAAAATTCAGCGATTCCCCATCTCAGCCCAGAAAGCAGGAAGAACAACTTTTGTGGTGTCCTTTTGCTGCCTACCGGAGCAATGTAAAAACTACCAAGAGAACTCCTGGCTGGCACCTTCCCCGGTGGAGTTGTGCATGGGGTGTCTTTGGAACATTTTGTCACCGGCCGAGTCCAAAATTCAGCGGTTCCCCATCTCAGCCCAGAAAGCAGGAAGAACAACTTTTGTGGTGTCCTTTTGCTGCCTACCGGAGCAATGTAAAAACTACCAACAGAACTCCTGTCTGGCACCTTCCCTAGTGGAGTTGTGCATGGGGTGTGTTTGGAACATTTTGTCACCAGCCGACTCCAAAATTCAGCGGTTCCCCATCTCAGCCCAGAAAGCAGGAAGAACAACTTTTGTCGTGCCTTTCAGCTGCCTACCAAGGTAGTGTAAAAACTACCAAGAGAACTCCTGTCTGGCACCTTCCCCGGTGGAGTTGTGCATGGGGTGTCTTTGGAACATTTTGTCACCGGCCGAGTCCAAAATTCAGCGATACCACATCTCAGCCCAGAAAGCAGGAAGAACAACTTTTGTGGTGTCCTTTTGATGCCTTCCGGAGCAATGTAAAAACTACCAACAGAACTCGTCCCTGGCACCTTCGCTAGTGGAGTTGTGCATGGGGTGTGTTTGGAACATTTTGTCACCGGCCGACTCCAAAATTCAGCCGTTCCCCATCTCAGCCCAGAAAGCAGGTAGAACAACTTTTGTGGTGTCTTTCAGATGCCTACCAAGGTAGTGTAAAAACTATTAAGAGAACTCCTGTCTGGCACCTTCCCCGGTGGAGTTGTGCATGGGGTGTCTTTGGAACATTTTGTCACCAGCCGACTCCAAAATTCAGCGGTTCCCCATCTCAGCCCAGAAAGCAGGAAGAACAACTTTTGTGGTGCCTTTCAAATGCCTACCAAGGTAGTGTAAAAACTACTAAGAGAACTCCTGTCTGGCACCTTCCCCGGTGGAGTTGTGCATGGGGTGTGTTTGGAACATTTTGTCACCAGCCGACTCCAAAATTCAGCGGTTCCCCATCTCAGCCCAGAAAGCAGGTAGAACAACTTTTGTGGTGCCTTTCAGCTGCCTACCAAGGTAGTGTAAAAACTACCAAGAGAACTCCTGCCTGGCACCTTCCCCGGTGGAGTTGTGCATGGGGTGTCTTTGGAACATTTTGTCACCGGCCGAGTCCAAAATTCAGCGATTCCCCATCTCAGCCCAGAAAGCAGGAAGAACAACTTTTGTGGTGTCCTTTTGATGCCTACCGGAGCAATGTAAAAACTACCAACAGAACTTGTCCCTGGCACCTTCGCTAGTGGAGTTGTGCATGGGGTGTGTTTGGAACATTTTGTCACCGGCCGAGTCCAAAATTCAGCGGTTCCCCATCTCAGCCCAGAAAGCAGGTAAAACAACTTTTGTGGTGTCTTTCAGATGCCTACCAAGGTAGTGTAAAAACTATCAAGAGAAGTCCTGTCTGGCACCTTCCCCGGTGGAGTTGTGCATGGGGTGTGTTTGGAACATTTTGTCACCAGCCGACTCCAAAATTCAGCGGTTCCCCATCTCAGCCCAGAAAGCAGGAAGAACAACTTTTGTGGTGTCTTTCAGATGCCTACCGGAGCAATGTAAAAACTACCAAGAGAACTCCTGCCTGGCACCTTCCCCGGTGGAGTTGTGCATGGGGTGTCTTTGGAACATTTTGTCACCGGCCGACTCCAAAATTCAGCGGTTCCCCATCTCAGCCCAGAAAGCAGGAAGAAAACTTTTGTGGTGTCTTTGAGGTGCCTACCAAGGTAGTGTAAAAACTACTAAGAGAACTCCTTTCTGGCACCTTCCCCGGTGGAGTTGTGCATGGGGTGTCTTTGGAACATTTTTTCACCGGCCGACTCCAAAATTCAGCGGTTCCCCATCTCAGCCCAGAAAGCAGGAAGAACAACTTTTGTGGTGTCCTTTTGATGCCTACCGGAGCAATGTAAAAACTACCAACAGAACTCGTCCCTGGCACCTTCGCTAGTGGAGTTGTGCATGGGGTGTGTTTGGAACATTTTGTCACCGGCCGAGTCCAAAATTCAGCGGTCCCCCATCTCAGCCCAGAAAGCAGGAAGAACAACTTTTGTGGTGCCTTTCAGCTGCCTACCAAGGTAGTGTAAAAACTACCAAGAGAACTCCTGCCTGGCACCTTCCCCGGTGGAGTTGTGCATGGGGTGTCTTTGGAACATTTTGTCACCGGCCGACTCCAAAATTCAGCGATTCCCCATCTCAGCCCAGAAAGCAGGAAGAACAACTTTTGTGGTGTCCTTTTGATGCCTACCAGAGCAATGTAAAAACTACCAACAGAACTCGTCCCTGGCACCTTCGCTAGTGGAGTTGTGCATGGGGTGTGTTTGGAACATTTTGTCACCGGCCGACTCCAAAATTCAGCCGTTCCCCATCTCAGCCCAGAAAGCAGGTAGAACAACTTTTGTGGTGCCTTTCAGATGCCTACCAAGGTAGTGTAAAAACTATTAAGAGAACTCCTGCCTGGCACCTTCCCCGGTGGAGTTGTGCATGGGGTGTGTTTGGAACATTTTGTCACCGGCCGACTCCAAAATTCAGCGGTTCCCCATCTCAGCCCAGAAAGCAGGAAGAACAACTTTTGTGGTGCCTTTCAAATGCCTACCAAGGTAGTGTAAAAACTACTAAGAGAACTCCTGTCTGGCACCTTCCCCGGTGGAGTTGTGCATGGGGTGTGTTTGGAACATTTTGTCACCGGCCGACTCCAAAATTCAGCGGTTCCCCATCTCAGCCCAGAAAGCAGGTAGAACAACTTTTGTGGTGCCTTTCAGCTGCCTACCAAGGTAGTGTAAAAACTAGCAAGGGAACTCCTGCCTGGCACCTTCCCTGGTGGAGTTGTGCATGGGGTGTCTTTGGAACATTTTGTCACCGGCCGAGTCCAAAATTCAGCGATTCCCCATCTCAGCCCAGAAAGCAGGAAGAACAACTTTTGTGGTGTCCTTTTGCTGCCTACCGGAGCAATGTAAAAACTACCAACAGAACTCGTCCCTGGCACCTTCCCCGGTGGAGTTGTGCATGGGGTGTGTTTGGAACATTTTGTCACCGGCCGACTCCAAAATTCAGCGGTTCCCCATCTCAGCCCAGAAAGCAGGTAGAACAACTTTTGTGGTGCCTTTCAGCTGCCTACCAAGGTAGTGTAAAAACTACCAAGAGAACTCCTGCCTGGCACCTTCCCCGGTGGAGTTGTGCATGGGGTGTCTTTGGAAAATTTTGTCACCGGCCGAGTCCAAAATTCAGCGATTCCCCATCTCAGCCCAGAAAGCAGGAAGAACAACTTTTGTGGTGTCCTTTTGATGCCTACCGGAGCAATGTAAAAACTACCAACAGAACTTGTCCCTGGCACCTTCGCTAGTGGAGTTGTGCATGGGGTGTGTTTGGAACATTTTGTCACCGGCCGAGTCCAAAATTCAGCGGTTCCCCATCTCAGCCCAGAAAGCAGGTAAAACAACTTTTGTGGTGTCTTTCAGATGCCTACCAAGGTAGTGTAAAAACTATTAAGAGAAGTCCTGTCTGGCACCTTCCCCGGTGGAGTTGTGCATGGGGTGTGTTTGGAACATTTTGTCACCAGCCGACTCCAAAATTCAGCGGTTCCCCATCTCAGCCCAGAAAGCAGGTAGAACAACTTTTGTGGTGTCTTTCAGATGCCTACCGGAGCAATGTAAAAACTACCAGGAGAACTCCTTTCTGGCACCTTCCCCGGTGGAGTTGTGCATGGGGTGTCTTTGGAACATTTTGTCACCGGCCGACTCCAAAATTCAGCGGTTCCCCATCTCAGCCCAGAAAGAAGGTACAACAACTTTTGTGGTGCCTTTCAGCTGCCTACCAAGGTAGTGTAAAAACTACCAAGAGAACTCCTGCCTGGCACCTTCCCCGGTGGAGTTGTGCATGGGGTGTCTTTGGAACATTTTGTCACCGGCCGACTCCAAAATTCAGCGATTCCCCATCTCAGCCCAGAAAGCAGGAAGAACAACTTTTGTGGTGTCCTTTTGATGCCTACCGGAGCAATGTAAAAACTACCAACAGAACTCGTCCCTGGCACCTTCGCTAGTGGAGTTGTGCATGGGGTGTGTTTGGAACATTTTGTCACCAGCCGACTCCAAAATTCAGCGGTTCCCCATCTCAGACCAGAAAGCAGGTAGAACAACTTTTGTGGTGTCTTTCAGATGCCTACCGGAGCAATGTAAAAACTACCAGGAGAACTCCTGTCTGGCACCTTCCCCGGTGGAGTTGTGCATGGGGTGTGTTTGGAACATTTTGTCACCAGCCGAGTCCAAAATTCAGCGATTCCCCATCTCAGCCCAGAAAGCAGGAAGAACAACTTTTGTGGTGTCCTTTTGCTGCCTACTGGAGCAATGTAAAAACTACCAAGAGAACTCCTGCCTGGCACCTTCCCCGGTGGAGTTGTGCATGGGGTGTGTTTGGAATATTTTGTCACCGGCCGACTCCAAAATTCAGCGTTTCCCCATCTCAGCCCAGAAAGCAGGAAGAAAACTTTTGTGGTGTCTTTGAGGTGCCTACCAAGGTAGTGTAAAAACTACTAAGAGAACTCCTTTCTGGCACCTTCCCCGGTGGAGTTGTGCATGGGGTGTCTTTGGAACATTTTGTCACCGGCCGAGTCCAAAATTCAGCGGTTCCCCATCTCAGCCCAGAAAGCAGGAAGAACAACTTTTGTGGTGTCCTTTTGATGCCTACCGGAGCAATGTAAAAACTACCAACAGAACTCGTCCCTGGCACCTTCGCTAGTGGAGTTGTGCATGGGGTGTCTTTGGAACATTTTTTCACCGGCCGACTCCAAAATTCAGCGGTTCCCCATCTCAGCCCAGAAAGCAGGAAGAACAACTTTTGTGGTGTCTTTCAGATGCCTACCAAGGTAGTGTAAAAACTACTAAGAGAACTCCTGCCTGGCACCTTCCCCGGTGGAGTTGTGCATGGGGTGTCTTTGGAACATTTTGTCACCGGCCGAGTCCAAAATTCAGCGGTTCCCCATCTCAGCCCAGAAAGCAGGTAGAACAACTTTTGTGGTGCCTTTCAGCTGCCTACCAAGGTAGTGTAAAAACTACCAAGAGAACTCCTGCCTGGCACCTTCCCCGGTGGAGTTGTGCATGGGGTGTCTTTGGAACATTTTGTCACCGGCCGACTCCAAAATTCAGCGGTTCCCCATCTCAGCCCAGAAAGCAGGAAGAACAACTTTTGTGGTGTCCTTTTGATGCCTACCGGAGCAATGTAAAAACTACCAACAGAACTCGTCCCTGGCACCTTCGCTAGTGGAGTTGTGCATGGGGTGTGTTTGGAACATTTTGTCACCGGCCGAGTCCAAAATTCAGCGGTCCCCCATCTCAGCCCAGAAAGCAGGAAGAACAACTTTTGTGGTGCCTTTCAGCTGCCTAACAAGGTAGTGTAAAAACTACCAAGAGAACTCCTGCCTGGCACCTTCCCCGGTGGAGTTGTGCATGGGGTGTCTTTGGAACATTTTGTCACCGGCCGACTCCAAAATTCAGCGATTCCCCATCTCAGCCCAGAAAGCAGGAAGAACAACTTTTGTGGTGTCCTTTTGATGCCTACCGGAGCAATGTAAAAACTACCAACAGAACTCGTCCCTGGCACCTTCGCTAGTGGAGTTGTGCATGGGGTGTGTTTGGAACATTTTTTCACCGGCCGACTCCAAAATTCAGCGGTTCCCCATCTCAGCCCAGAAAGCAGGAAGAACAACTTTTGTGGTGCCTTTCAAATGCCTACCAAGGTAGTGTAAAAACTACTAAGAGAACTCCTGTCTGGCACCTTCCCTAATGGAGTTGTGCATGGGGTGTCTTTGGAACATTTTGTCACCGGCCGACTCCAAAATTCAGCGGTTCCCCATCTCAGCCCAGAAAGCAGGAAGAACAACTTTTGTGGTGCCTTTCAAATGCCTACCATGGTAGTGTAAAAACTACCAACAGAACTCGTCCCTGGCACCTTCGCTAGTGGAGTTGTGCATGGGGTGTCTTTGGAACATTTTGTCACTGGCCGAGTCCAAAATTCAGCAGTTCCCCATCTCAGCCCAGAAAGCAGGTAGAACAACTTTTGTGGTGCCTTTCAGATGCCTACCAAGGTAGTGTAAAAACTATTAAGAGAACTCCTGTCTGGCACCTTCCCCGGTGGAGTTGTGCATGGGGTGTCTTTGGAACATTTTGTCACCGGCCGACTCCAAAATTCAGCGATTCCCCATCTCAGCCCAGAAAGCAGGTACAACAACTTTTGTGGTGTCCTTTTGATGCCTACCGGAGCAATGTAAAAACTACCAACAGAACTCGTCCCTGGCACCTTCGCTAGTGGAGTTGTGCATGGGGTGTATTTATTAAAATTTTGTCACCAGCCGAGTCCAAAATTCAGCTGTTCCCCTTCTCAGCCCAGAAAGAAGGTACAACAACTTTTCTTGTGCCTTTCAAATGCCTACCAAGGTAGTGTAAAAACTACCAAGAGAACTCGTCCCTGGGACCTTCCCCGGTGGAGTTGTGCATGGGGTGTGTTTGGAACATTTTGTCACCGACAGACTCCAAAATTCAGCGGTTCCCCATCTCAGCCCAGAAAGCAGGTAGAACAACTTTTGTGGTGTCCTTTTGATGCCTACCGGAGCAATGTAAAAACTACCAAGAGAACTCCTTTCTGGCACCTTCCCCGGTGGAGTTGTGCATAGGGTGTGTTTGGAACATTTTGTCACCAGCCGAGTCCAAAATTCAGCGGTTCCCCATCTCAGCCCAGAAAGCAGGTACAACAACTTTTCTTGTGCCTTTCAGCTGCCTACCAAGGTAGTGTAAAAACTACCAAGAGAACTCCTGTCTGGCACCTTCCCCGGTGGAGTTGTGCATGGGGTGTCTTTGGAACATTTTGTCACCGGCCGACTCCAAAATTCAGCGGTTCCCCATCTCAGCCCAGAAAGAAGGTACAACAACTTTTCTTGTGCCTTTCAGCTGCCTACCAAGGTAGTGTAAAAACTACCAAGAGAACTCCTGCCTGGCACCTTCCCTGGTGGAGTTGTGCATGGGGTGTCTTTGGAACATTTTGTCACGGGCCGACTCCAAAATTCAGCGATTCCCCATCTCAGCCCAGAAAGCAGGAAGAACAACTTTTGTGGTGTCCTTTTGATGCCTACCGGAGCACTGTAAAAACTACCAACAGAACTCGTCCCTGGCACCTTCGCTAGTGGAGTTGTGCATGGGGTGTATTTATTAAAATTTTGTCACCAGCCGAGTCCAAAATTCAGCTGTTCCCCTTCTCAGCCCAGAAAGAAGGTACAACAACTTTTCTTGTGCCTTTCAAATGCCTACCAAGGTAGTGTAAAAACTACCAAGAGAACTCGTCCCTGGGACCTTCCCCGGTGGAGTTGTGCATGGGGTGTGTTTGGAACATTTTGTCACCGACAGACTCCAAAATTCAGCGGTTCCCCATCTCAGCCCAGAAAGCAGGTAGAACAACTTTTGTGGTGTCCTTTTGATGCCTACCGGAGCAATGTAAAAACTACCAAGAGAACTCCTTTCTGGCACCTTCCCCGGTGGAGTTGTGCATGGGGTGTGTTTGGAACATTTTGTCACCAGCCGAGTCCAAAATTCAGCGATTCCCCATCTCAGCCCAGAAAGCAGGTACAACAACTTTTCTTGTGCCTTTCAGCTGCCTACCAAGGTAGTGTAAAAACTACCAAGAGAACTCCTGTCTGGCACCTTCCCCGGTGGAGTTGTGCATGGGGTGTCTTTGGAACATTTTGTCACCGGCCGACTCCAAAATTCAGCGGTTCCCCATCTCAGCCCAGAAAGAAGGTACAACAACTTTTCTTGTGCCTTTCAGCTGCCTACCAAGGTAGTGTAAAAACTACCAAGAGAACTCCTGCCTGGCACCTTCCCTGGTGGAGTTGTGCATGGGGTGTCTTTGGAACATTTTGTCACGGGCCGACTCCAAAATTCAGCGATTCCCCATCTCAGCCCAGAAAGCAGGAAGAACAACTTTTGTGGTGTCCTTTTGATGCCTACCGGAGCACTGTAAAAACTACCAACAGAACTCGTCCCTGGCACCTTCGCTAATGGAGTTGTGCATGGGGTGTGTTTGGAACATTTTTTCACCGGCCGACTCCAAAATTCAGCGGTTCCCCATCTCAGCCCAGAAAGCAGGTAAAACAACTTTTGTGGTGTCTTTCAGATGCCTACCAAGGTAGTGTAAAAACTATTAAGAGAAGTCCTGTCTGGCACCTTCCCCGGTGGAGTTGTGCATGGGGTGTGTTTGGAACATTTTGTCACCGGCCGACTCCAAAATTCAGCGGTTCCCCATCTCAGCCCAGAAAGCAGGTAGAACAACTTTTGTGGTGTCTTTCAGATGCCTACCATGGTAGTGTAAAAACTACCAACAGAACTCGTCCCTGGCACCTTCGCTAGTGGAGTTGTGCATGGGGTGTCTTTGGAACATTTTGTCACTGGCCGAGTCCAAAATTCAGCAGTTCCCCATCTCAGCCCAGAAAGCAGGTAGAACAACTTTTGTGGTGCCTTTCAGATGCCTACCAAGGTAGTGTAAAAACTATTAAGAGAACTCCTGTCTGGCACCTTCCCCGGTGGAGTTGTGCATGGGGTGTCTTTGGAACATTTTGTCACCGGCCGACTCCAAAATTCAGCGATTCCCCATCTCAGCCCAGAAAGCAGGAAGAACAACTTTTGTGGTGTCCTTTTGATGCCTACCGGAGCAATGTAAAAACTACCAACAGAACTCGTCCCTGGCACCTTCGCTAGTGGAGTTGTGCATGGGGTGTATTTATTAAAATTTTGTCACCAGCCGAGTCCAAAATTCAGCTGTTCCCCTTCTCAGCCCAGAAAGAAGGTACAACAACTTTTCTTGTGCCTTTCAAATGCCTACCAAGGTAGTGTAAAAACTACCAAGAGAACTCGTCCCTGGGACCTTCCCCGGTGGAGTTGTGCATGGGGTGTGTTTGGAACATTTTGTCACCGACAGACTCCAAAATTCAGCGGTTCCCCATCTCAGCCCAGAAAGCAGGTAGAACAACTTTTGTGGTGTCCTTTTGATGCCTACCGGAGCAATGTAAAAACTACCAAGAGAACTCCTGCCTGGCACCTTCCCCGGTGGAGTTGTGCATGGGGTGTGTTTGGAACATTTTGTCACCAGCCGAGTCCAAAATTCAGCGATTCCCCATCTCAGCCCAGAAAGCAGGTACAACAACTTTTCTTGTGCCTTTCAGCTGCCTACCAAGGTAGTGTAAAAACTACCAAGAGAACTCCTGTCTGGCACCTTCCCCGGTGGAGTTGTGCATGGGGTGTCTTTGGAACATTTTGTCACCGGCCGACTCCAAAATTCAGCGGTTCCCCATCTCAGCCCAGAAAGAAGGTACAACAACTTTTCTTGTGCCTTTCAGCTGCCTACCAAGGTAGTGTAAAAACTACCAAGAGAACTCCTGCCTGGCACCTTCCCTGGTGGAGTTGTGCATGGGGTGTCTTTGGAACATTTTGTCACGGGCCGACTCCAAAATTCAGCGATTCCCCATCTCAGCCCAGAAAGCAGGAAGAACAACTTTTGTGGTGTCCTTTTGATGCCTACCGGAGCACTGTAAAAACTACCAACAGAACTCGTCCCTGGCACCTTCGCTAGTGGAGTTGTGCATGGGGTGTATTTATTAAAATTTTGTCACCAGCCGAGTCCAAAATTCAGCTGTTCCCCTTCTCTGCCCAGAAAGAAGGTACAACAACTTTTCTTGTGCCTTTCAAATGCCTACCAAGGTAGTGTAAAAACTACCAAGAGAACTCGTCCCTGGGACCTTCCCCGGTGGAGTTGTGCATGGGGTGTGTTTGGAACATTTTGTCACCGACAGACTCCAAAATTCAGCGGTTCCCCATCTCAGCCCAGAAAGCAGGTAGAACAACTTTTGTGGTGTCCTTTTGATGCCTACCGGAGCAATGTAAAAACTACCAAGAGAACTCCTTTCTGGCACCTTCCCCGGTGGAGTTGTGCATGGGGTGTGTTTGGAACATTTTGTCACCAGCCGAGTCCAAAATTCAGCGATTCCCCATCTCAGCCCAGAAAGCAGGTACAACAACTTTTCTTGTGCCTTTCAGCTGCCTACCAAGGTAGTGTAAAAACTACCAAGAGAACTCCTGTCTGGCACCTTCCCCGGTGGAGTTGTGCATGGGGTGTCTTTGGAACATTTTGTCACCGGCCGACTCCAAAATTCAGCGGTTCCCCATCTCAGCCCAGAAAGAAGGTACAACAACTTTTCTTGTGCCTTTCAGCTGCCTACCAAGGTAGTGTAAAAACTACCAAGAGAACTCCTGCCTGGCACCTTCCCTGGTGGAGTTGTGCATGGGGTGTCTTTGGAACATTTTGTCACGGGCCGACTCCAAAATTCAGCGATTCCCCATCTCAGCCCAGAAAGCAGGAAGAACAACTTTTGTGGTGTCCTTTTGATGCCTACCGGAGCAATGTAAAAACTACCAACAGAACTCGTCCCTGGCACCTTCCCCGGTGGAGTTGTGCATGGGGTGTCTTTGGAACATTTTGTCACCGGCCGACTCCAAAATTCAGCGGTTCCCCATCTCAGCCCAGAAAGCAGGAAGAACAACTTTTGTGGTGTCTTTCAGATGCCTACCAAGGTAGTGTAAAAACTACTAAGAGAACTCCTGTCTGGCACCTTCCCCGGTGGAGTTGTGCATGGGTGTCTTTGGAACATTTTTTCACCGGCTGACTCCAAAATTCAGCGGTTCCCCATCTCAGCCCAGAAAGCAGGTACAACAACTTTTGTGGTGCCTTTCAGATGCCTACCAAGGTAGTGTAAAAACTACCAACAGAACTCGTCCCTGGCACCTTCCCCGGTGGAGTTGTGCATGGGGTGTGTTTGGAACATTTTTTCACCGGCCGACTCCAAAATTCAGCGGTTCCCCATCTCAGCCCAGAAAGCAGGAAGAACAACTTTTGTGGTGCCTTTCAAATGCCTACCAAGGTAGTGTAAAAACTACCAACAGAACTCGTCCCTGGCACCTTCGCTAGTGGAGTTGTGCATGGGGTGTCTTTGGAACATTTTGTCACCGGCCGACTCCAAAATTCAGCGATTCCCCCATCTCAGCCCAGAAAGCAGGAAGAACAACTTTTGTGGTGTCCTTTTGATGCCTACCAAGGTAGTGTAAAAACTACTAAGAGAACTCCTGCCTGGCACCTTCCCCGGTGGAGTTGTGCATGGGGTGTGTTTGGAACATTTTGTCACCGGCCGACTCCAAAATTCAGCGGTTCCCCATCTCAGCCTAGAAAGAAGGTACAACAACTTTTCTTGTGCCTTTCAGCTGCCTACCAAGGTACTGTAAAAACTACCAAGAGAACTCCTGCCTGGCACCTTCCCCGGTGGAGTTGTGCATGGGGTGTCTTTGGAACATTTTGTCACCGGCCGACTCCAAAATTCAGCGATTCCCCATCTCAGCCCAGAAAGCAGGAAGAACAACTTTTGTGGTGTCCTTTTGATGCCTACCGGAGCAATGTAAAAACTACCAAGAGAACTCCTTTCTGGCACCTTCCCCGGTGGAGTTGTGCATGGGGTGTGTTTGGAACATTTTGTCACCAGCCGAGTCCAAAATTCAGCGATTCCCCATCTCAGCCCAGAAAGCAGGTAGAACAACTTTTGTGGTGCCTTTCAGCTGCCTACCAAGGTAGTGTAAAAACTACCAAGAGAACTCCTGTCTGGCACCTTCCCCGGTGGAGTTGTGCATGGGGTGTCTTTGGAACATTTTGTCACCGGCCGAGTCCAAAATTCAGCTATTCCCCATCTCAGCCCAGAAAGCAGGAAGAACAACTTTTGTGGTGTCCTTTTGATGCCTACCGGAGCAATGTAAAAACTACCAACAGAACTCGTCCCTGGCACCTTCGCTAGTGGAGTTGTGCATGGGGTGTGTTTGGAACATTTTTTCACCGGCCGACTCCAAAATTCAGCGGTTCCCCATCTCAGCCCAGAAAGCAGGAAGAACAACTTTTGTGGTGCCTTTCAAATGCCTACCAAGGTAGTGTAAAAACTACTAAGAGAACTCCTGTCTGGCACCTTCCCTTGTGGAGTTGTGCATGGGGTGTCTTTGGAACATTTTGTCACCGGCCGACTCCAAAATTCAGCGGTTCCCCATCTCAGCCCAGAAAGAAGGTACAACAACTTTTGTGGTGCCTTTCAAATGCCTACCAAGGTAGTGTAAAAACTACTAAGAGAACTCCTGTCTGGCACCTTCCCTAGTGGAGTTGTGCATGGGGTGTCTTTGGAACATTTTGTCACCGGCCGAGTCCAAAATTCAGCGATTCCCCATCTCAGCCCAGAAAGCAGGAAGAACAACTTTTGTGGTGCCTTTCAGCTGCCTACCAAGGTAGTGTAAAAACTACTATGAGAACTCCTGCCTGGAACCTTCCCCGGTGGAGTTGTGCATGGGGTGTCTTTGGAACATTTTGTCACCGGCCGACTCCAAAATTCAGCGGTTCCCCATCTCAGCCCAGAAAGCAGGTAGAACAACTTTTGTGGTGTCTTTCAGATGCCTACCGGAGCAATGTAAAAACTACCAGGAGAACTCCTGCCTGGCACCTTCCCCGGTGGAGTTGTGCATGGGGTGTGTTTGGAACATTTTTTCACCGGCCGAGTCCAAAATTCAGCGGTTCCCCATCTCAGCCCAGAAAGCAGGTAGAACAACTTTTGTGGTGCCTTTCAGCTGCCTACCAAGGTAGTGTAAAAACTACCAAGAGAACTCCTGCCTGGCACCTTCCCCGGTGGAGTTGTGCATGGGGTGTCTTTGGAACATTTTGTCACCGGCCGACTCCAAAATTCAGCGATTCCCCATCTCAGCCCAGAAAGCAGGAAGAACAACTTTTGTGGTGTCCTTTTGATGCCTACCGGAGCAATGTAAAAACTACCAACAGAACTCGTTCCTGGCACCTTCGCTAGTGGAGTTGTGCATGGGGTGTATTTATTAAAATTTTGTCACCAGCCGAGTCCAAAATTCAGCTGTTCCCCTTCTCAGCCCAGAAAGAAGGTAGAACAACTTTTCTTGTGCCTTTCAAATGCCTACCAAGGTAGTGTAAAAACTACCAAGAGAACTCCTGCCTGGCACCTTCCCCGGTGGAGTTGTGCATGGGGTGTCTTTGGAACATTTTTTCACCGGCCGAGTCCAAAATTCAGCGGTTCCCCATCTCAGCCCAGAAAGAAGGTACAACAACTTTTCTTGTGCCTTTCAGCTGCCTACCAAGGTAGTGTAAAAACTACCAAGAGAACTCCTGCCTGGCACCTTCCCCGGTGGAGTTGTGCATGGGGTGTCTTTGGAACATTTTGTCACCGGCCGAGTCCAAAATTCAGCTATTCCCCATCTCAGCCCAGAAAGCAGGTAGAACAACTTTTATTGTGCCTTTCAGCTGCCTACCAAGGTAGTGTAAAAACTACCAAGAGAACTCCTGCCTGGCACCTTCCCCGGTGGAGTTGTGCATGGGGTGTATTTGGAACATTTTGTCACCGGCCGAGTCCAAAATTCAGCGGTTCCCCATCTCAGCCCAGAAAGCAGGAAGAACAACTTTTGTGGTGTCCTTTTGATGCCTACCGGAGCAATGTAAAAACTACCAACAGAACTCGTCCCTGGCACCTTCGCTAGTGGAGTTGTGCATGGGGTGTGTTTGGAACATTTTGTCACCGGCCGAGTCCAAAATTCAGCGGTTCCCCATCTCAGCCCAGAAAGCAGGTAGAACAACTTTTGTGGTGCCTTTCAGATGCCTACCAAGGTAGTGTAAAAACTACCAGGAGAACTCCTGTCTGGCACCTTCCCCGGTGGAGTTGTGCAGGGGGTGTGTTTGGAACATTTTGTCACCGGCCGACTCCAACATTCAGCGGTTCCCCGTCTCAGCCCAGAAAGCAGGTAGAACAACTTTTGTGGTGTCTTTCAGATGCCTACCGGAGCAATGTAAAAACTACCAGGAGAACTCCTGTCTGGCACCTTCCCCGGTGGAGTTGTGCATGGGGTGTCTTTGGAACATTTTTTCACCGGCCGACTCCAAAATTCAGCGGTTCCCCATCTCAGCCCAGAAAGCAGGTAGAACAACTTTTGTGGTGTCTTTCAGATGCCTACCGGAGCAATGTAAAAACTACCAGGAGAACTCCTTTCTGGCACCTTCCCCGGTGGAGTTGTGCATGGGGTGTGTTTGGAACATTTTGTCACCGGCCGAGTCCAAAATTCAGCGGTTCCCCATCTCAGCCCAGAAAGCAGGTAGAACAACTTTTGTAGTGTCTTTTTGATGCCTACAGGAGCAATGTAAAAACTACCAACAGAATTTGTTCCTGGCACCTTCGCTAGTGGAGTTGTGCATGGGGTGTATTTATTAAAATTTTGTCACCAGCCGAGTCCAAAATTCAGCTGTTCCCCATCTCAGCCCAGAAAGCAGGTAGAACAACTTTTGTGGTGCCTTTCAGCTGCCTACCAAGGTAGTGTAAAAACTATCAAGAGAACTCCTGTCTGGCACCTTCCCCGGTGGAGTTGTGCATGGGGTGTCTTTGGAACATTTTGTCACCGGCCGACTCCAAAATTCAGCGGTTCCCCATCTCAGCCCAGAAAGCAGGAAGAACAACTTTTGTGGTGCCTTTCAAATGCCTACCAAGGTAGTGTAAAACTACTAAGAGAACTCCTGTCTGGCACCTTCCCTAGTGGAGTTGTGCATGGGGTGTCTTTGGAACATTTTGTCACCGGCCGAGTCCAATATTCAGCGGTTCCCCATCTCAGCCCAGAAAGCAGGAAGAACAACTTTTGTGGTGTCCTTTTGATGCCTACTGGAGCAATGTAAAAACTACCAACAGAACTCGTTCCTGGCACCTTCGCTAGTGGAGTTGTGCATGGGGTGTATTTATTAAAATTTTGTCACCAGCCGAGTCCAAAATTCAGCTGTTCCCCTTCTCAGCCCAGAAAGAAGGTACAACAACTTTTCTTGTGCCTTTCAAATGCCTACCAAGGTAGTGTAAAAACTACCAAGAGAACTCCTGCCTGGCACCTTCCCCGGTGGAGTTGTGCATGGGGTGTGTTTGGAACATTTTGTCACCGGCCGAGTCCAAAATTCAGCGGTTCCCCATCTCAGCCCAGAAAGCAGGAAGAAAACTTTTGTGGTGCCTTTCAAATGCCTACCAAGGTAGTGTAAAAACTACCAAGAGAACTCCTGTCTGGCACCTTCCCCGGTGGAGTTGTGCATGGGGTGTGTTTGGAACATTTTGTCACCGGCCGAGTCCAAAATTCAGCGTTTCCCCATCTCAGCCCAGAAAGCAGGTAGAACAACTTTTATTGTGCCTTTCAGCTGCCTACCAAGGTAGTGTAAAAACTACCAAGAGAACTCCTGTCTGGCACCTTCCCCGGTGGAGTTGTGCAGGGGGTGTATTTGGAACATTTTGTCACCGGCCGAGTCCAAAATTCAGCGGTTCCCCATCTCAGCCCAGAAAGCAGGAAGAACAACTTTTGTGGTGTCCTTTTGATGCCTACCGGAGCAATGTAAAAACTACCAAGAGAACTCCTCCCTGGCACCTTCCCCGGTGGAGTTGTGCATGGGGTGTGTTTGGAACATTTTGTCACCGGCCGACTCCAAAATTCAGCGGTTCCCCATCTCAGCCCAGAAAGCAGGTAGAACAACTTTTGTGGTGCCTTTCAGATGCCTACCAAGGTAGTGTAAAAACTACCAGGAGAACTCCTGGCTGGCACCTTCCCCGGTGGAGTTGTGCAGGGGGTGTGTTTGGAACATTTTGTCACCGGCCGACTCCAACATTCAGCGGTTCCCCGTCTCAGCCCAGAAAGCAGGTAGAACAACTTTTGTGGTGTCTTTCAGATGCCTACCGGAGCAATGTAAAAACTACCAAGAGAACTCCTGTCTGGCACCTTCCCCGGTGGAGTTGTGCATGGGGTGTGTTTGGAACTTTTTGTCACCAGCCGACTCCAAAATTCAGCGGTTCCCCATCTCAGCCCAGAAAGCAGGTAGAACAACTTTTCTTGTGCCTTTCAGCTGCCTACCGGAGCAATGTAAAAACTACCAGGAGAACTCCTGTCTGGCACCTTCCCCGGTGGAGTTGTGCATGGGGTGTCTTTGGAACATTTTGTCACCAGCCGAGCCCAAAATTCAGCTGTTCCCCATCTCAGCCCAGAAAGCAGGTAGAACAACTTTTGTGGTGCCTTTCAGCTGCCTACCAAGGTAGTGTAAAAACTATCAAGAGAACTCCTGTCTGGCACCTTCCCCGGTGGAGTTGTGCATGGGGTGTGTTTGGAACATTTTGTCACCGTCCGACTCCAAAATTCAGCGATTCCCCATCTCAGCCCAGAAAGCAGGTAGAACAACTTTTGTGGTGCCTTTCAGCTACCTACCAAGGTTGTGTAAAAACTACCAAGAGAACTCCTGCCTGGCACCTTCCCCGGTGGAGTTGTGCATGGGGTGTCTTTGGAACATTTTGTCACCGGCCGAGTCCAAAATTCAGCGATTCCCCATCTCAGCCCAGAAAGCAGGAAGAACAACTTTTGTGGTGTCCTTTTGCTGCCTACCGGAGCAATGTAAAAACTACCAACAGAACTCGTCCCTGGCACCTTCGCTAGTGGAGTTGTGCATGGGGTGTGTTTGGAACATTTTGTCACCGGCCGACTCCAAAATTCAGCGGTTCCCCATCTCAGCCCAGAAAGCAGGAAGAACAACTTTTGTGGTGCCTTTCAAATGCCTACCAAGGTAGTGTAAAAACTATTAAGAGAACTCCTGTCTGGCACCTTCCCTAGTGGAGTTGTGCATGGGGTGTCTTTGGAACATTTTGTCACCGGCCGACTCCAAAATTCAGCGGTTCCCCATCTCAGCCCAGAAAGCAGGAAGAACAACTTTTGTGGTGCCTTTCAAATGCCTACCAAGGTAGTGTAAAACTACTAAGAGAACTCCTGTCTGGCACCTTCCCTAGTGGAGTTGTGCATGGGGTGTCTTTGGAACATTTTGTCACCGGCCGAGTCCAATATTCAGCGGTTCCCCATCTCAGCCCAGAAAGCAGGAAGAACAACTTTTGTGGTGTCCTTTTGATGCCTACTGGAGCAATGTAAAAACTACCAACAGAACTCGTTCCTGGCACCTTCGCTAGTGGAGTTGTGCATGGGGTGTATTTATTAAAATTTTGTCACCAGCCGAGTCCAAAATTCAGCTGTTCCCCATCTCAGCCCAGAAAGAAGGTACAACAACTTTTCTTGTGCCTTTCAAATGCCTACCAAGGTAGTGTAAAAACTACCAAGAGAACTCCTGCCTGGCACCTTCCCCGGTGGAGTTGTGCATGGGGTGTCTTTGGAACATTTTGTCACCGGCCGAGTCCAAAATTCAGCGGTTCCCCATCTCAGCCCAGAAAGCAGGTAGAACAACTTTTGTGGTGCCTTTCAGATGCCTACCAAGGTAGTGTAAAAACTACCAGGAGAACTCCTGGCTGGCACCTTCCCCGGTGGAGTTGTGCAGGGGGTGTGTTTGGAACATTTTGTCACCGGCCGACTCCAACATTCAGCGGTTCCCCGTCTCAGCCCAGAAAGCAGGTAGAACAACTTTTGTGGTGTCTTTCAGATGCCTACCGGAGCAATGTAAAAACTACCAAGAGAACTCCTGTCTGGCACCTTCCCCGGTGGAGTTGTGCATGGGGTGTGTTTGGAACTTTTTGTCACCAGCCGACTCCAAAATTCAGCGGTTCCCCATCTCAGCCCAGAAAGCAGTTAGAACAACTTTTGTGGTGTCTTTCAGATGCCTACCGGAGCAATGTAAAAACTACCAGGAGAACTCCTGTCTGGCACCTTCCCCGGTGGAGTTGTGCATGGGGTGTCTTTGGAACATTTTGTCACCAGCCGACTCCAAAATTCAGCTGTTCCCCATCTCAGCCCAGAAAGCAGGTAGAACAACTTTTGTGGTGCCTTTCAGCTGCCTACCAAGGTAGTGTAAAAACTATCAAGAGAACTCCTTTCTGGCACCTTCCCCGGTGGAGTTGTGCATGGGGTGTCTTTGGAACATTTTGTCACCGGCCGACTCCAAAATTCAGCGATTCCCCATCTCAGCCCAGAAAGCAGGAAGAACAACTTTTGTGGTGTCCTTTTGATGCCTACCGGAGCAATGTAAAAACTACCAACAGAACTCGTCCCTGGCACCTTCGCTAGTGGAGTTGTGCATGGGTGTCTTTGGAACATTTTGTCACTGGCCGAGTCCAAAATTCAGCGGTTCCCCATCTCAGCCCAGAAAGCAGGTAGAACAACTTTTGTGGTGCCTTTCAGCTGCCTACCAAGGTAGTGTAAAAACTACCAAGAGAACTCCTGCCTGGCACCTTCCCCGGTGGAGTTGTGCATGGGGTGTCTTTGGAACATTTTGTCACCGGCCGACTCCAAAATTCAGCGGTTCCCCATCTCAGCCCAGAAAGCAGGTAGAACAACTTTTGTGGTGTCCTTTTGATGCCTACCGGAGCAATGTAAAAACTACCAACAGAACTCGTCCCTGGCACCTTCGCTAGTGGAGTTGTGCATGGGGTGTCTTTGGAACATTTTGTCACCGGCCGACTCCAAAATTCAGCGGTTCCCCATCTCAGCCCAGAAAGCAGGAAGAACAACTTTTGTGGTGCCTTTCAAATGCCTACCAAGGTAGTGTAAAAACTATTAAGAGAAGTCCTGTCTGGCACCTTCCCCGGTGGAGTTGTGCATGGGGTGTCTTTGGAACATTTTGTCACCAGCCGACTCTAAAATTCAGCGGTTCCCCATCTCAGCCCAGAAAGCAGGTAGAACAACTTTTGTGGTGTCTTTCAGATGCCTACCGGAGCAATGTAAAAACTACCAGGAGAACTCCTGTCTGGCACCTTCGCTAGTGGAGTTGTGCATGGGGTGTCTTTGGAACATTTTGTCACCAGCCGAATCCAAAAGTCAGCGGTTCCCCATCTCAGCCCAGAAAGCAGGTAGAACAACTTTTGTGGTGTCTTTCAGATGCCTACCGGAGCAAAGTAAAAACTACCAGGAGAACTCCTGTCTGGCACCTTCCCCGGTGGAGTTGTGCATGGGGTGTCTTTGGAACATTTTGTCACCAGCCGAGCCCAAAATTCAGCTGTTCCCCATCTCAGCCCAGAAAGCAGGTAGAACAACTTTTGTGGTGCCTTTCAGCTGCCTAACAAGGTAGTGTAAAAACTACTAGGAGAACTCCTGTCTGGCACCTTCCCCGGTGGAGTTGTGCATGGGGTGTGTTTGGAACATTTTGTCACCGGCCGAGTCCAAAATTCAGCGATTCCCCATCTCAGCCCAGAAAGCAGGAAGAACAACTTTTGTGGTGTCCTTTTGATGCCTACCGGAGCAATGTAAAAACTACCAACAGAACTCGTCCCTGGCACCTTCGCTAGTGGAGTTGTGTATGGGGTGTCTTTGGAACATTTTGTCACTGGCCGAGTCCAAAATTCAGCGGTTCCCCATCTCAGCCCAGAAAGAAGGTACAACAACTTTTCTTGTGCCTTTCAGCTGCCTACCAAGGTAGTGTAAAAACTACCAAGAGAACTCCTGCCTGGCACCTTCCCCGGTGGAGTTGTGCATGGGGTGTCTTTGGAACATTTTGTCACCGGCCGACTCCAAAATTCAGCGGTTCCCCATCTCAGCCCAGAAAGCAGGTAGAACAACTTTTGTGGTGTCCTTTTGATGCCTACCGGAGCAATGTAAAAACTACCAACAGAACTCGTCCCTGGCACCTTCGCTAGTGGAGTTGTGCATGGGGTGTCTTTGGAACATTTTGTCACCGGCCGACTCCAAAATTCAGCGGTTCCCCATCTCAGCCCAGAAAGCAGGAAGAACAACTTTTGTGGTGCCTTTCAAATGCCTACCAAGGTAGTGTAAAAACTATTAAGAGAAGTCCTGTCTGGCACCTTCCCCGGTGGAGTTGTGCATGGGGTGTCTTTGGAACATTTTGTCACCAGCCGACTCTAAAATTCAGCGGTTCCCCATCTCAGCCCAGAAAGCAGGTAGAACAACTTTTGTGGTGTCTTTCAGATGCCTACCGGAGCAATGTAAAAACTACCAGGAGAACTCCTGTCTGGCACCTTCGCTAGTGGAGTTGTGCATGGGGTGTCTTTGGAACATTTTGTCACCAGCCGAATCCAAAAGTCAGCGGTTCCCCATCTCAGCCCAGAAAGCAGGTAGAACAACTTTTGTGGTGTCTTTCAGATGCCTACCGGAGCAAAGTAAAAACTACCAGGAGAACTCCTGTCTGGCACCTTCCCCGGTGGAGTTGTGCATGGGGTGTCTTTGGAACATTTTGTCACCAGCCGAGCCCAAAATTCAGCTGTTCCCCATCTCAGCCCAGAAAGCAGGTAGAACAACTTTTGTGGTGCCTTTCAGCTGCCTAACAAGGTAGTGTAAAAACTACTAGGAGAACTCCTGTCTGGCACCTTCCCCGGTGGAGTTGTGCATGGGGTGTGTTTGGAACATTTTGTCACCGGCCGAGTCCAAAATTCAGCGATTCCCCATCTCAGCCCAGAAAGCAGGAAGAACAACTTTTGTGGTGTCCTTTTGATGCCTACCGGAGCAATGTAAAAACTACCAACAGAACTCGTCCCTGGCACCTTCGCTAGTGGAGTTGTGTATGGGGTGTCTTTGGAACATTTTGTCACTGGCCGAGTCCAAAATTCAGCGGTTCCCCATCTCAGCCCAGAAAGAAGGTACAACAACTTTTCTTGTGCCTTTCAGCTGCCTACCAAGGTAGTGTAAAAACTACCAAGAGAACTCCTGCCTGGCACCTTCCCCGGTGGAGTTGTGCAGGGGGTGTCTTTGGAACATTTTGTCACCGGCCGACTCCAAAATTCAGCGGTTCCCCATCTCAGCCCAGAAAGCAGGAAGAACAACTTTTGTGGTGTCCTTTTGATGCCTACCAAGGTAGTGTAAAAACTATTAAGAGAAGTCCTGTCTGGCACCTTCCCCGGTGAAGTTGTGCATGGGGTGTCTTTGGAACATTTTGTCACCAGCCGAATCCAAAAGTCAGCGGTTCCCCATCTCAGCCCAGAAAGCAGGTAGAACAACTTTTGTGGTGTCTTTCAGATGCCTACCGGAGCAATGTAAAAACTACCAACAGAATTCGTTCCTGGCACCTTCGCTAGTGGAGTTGTGCATGGGGTGTATTTATTAAAATTTTGTCACCAGCCGAGTCCAAAATTCAGCTGTTCCCCATCTCAGCCCAGAAAGCAGGTAGAACAACTTTTGTGGTGCCTTTCAGCTGCCTACCAAGGTAGTGTAAAAACTATCAGGAGAACTCCTGTCTGGCACCTTCCCCGGTGGAGTTGTGCATGGGGTGTGTTTGGAACATTTTGTCACCGGCCGACTCCAAAATTCAGCGATTCCCCATCTCAGCCCAGAAATCAGGTAGAACAACTTTTGTGGTGCCTTTCAGCTGCCTACCAAGGTTGTGTAAAAACTACCAAGAGAACTCGTCCCTGGCACCTTCGCTAGTGCAGTTGTGCATGGGGTGTCTTTGGAACATTTTTTCACCGGCCGAGTCAAAATTCAGCGATTCCCCATCTCAGCCCAGAAAGCAGGAAGAACAACTTTTGTGGTGTCCTTTTGCTGCCTACCGGAGCAATGTAAAAACTACCAACAGAACTCGTCCCTGGCACCTTCGCTAGTGGAGTTGTGCATGGGGTGTCTTTGGAACATTTTGTCACCGGCCGACTCCAAAATTCAGCGGTTCCCCATCTCAGCCCAGAAAGCAGGAAGAACAACTTTTGTGGTGCCTTTCAAATGCCTACCAAGGTAGTGTAAAAACTACTAAGAGAACTCCTGTCTGGCACCTTCCCTAGTGGAGTTGTGCATGGGGTGTGTTTGGAACATTTTGTCACCGGCCGACTCCAAAATTCAGCGGTTCCCCATCTCAGCCCAGAAAGCAGGAAGAACAACTTTTGTGGTGCCTTTCAGCTGCCTACCAAGGTAGTGTAAAAACTACTAAGAGAACTCCTGCCTGGAACCTTCCCCGGTGGAGTTGTGCATGGGGTGTGTTTGGAACATTTTGTCACCGGCCGACTCCAAAATTCAGCGGTTCCCCATCTCAGCCCAGAAAGCAGGTAGAACAACTTTTCTTGTGCCTTTCGGCTGCCTACCAAGGTACTGTAAAAACTACCAAGAGAACTCCTGCCTGGCACCTTCCCCGGTGGAGTTGTGCATGGGGTGTCTTTGGAACATTTTGTCACCGGCCGACTCCAAAATTCAGCGATTCCCCATCTCAGCCCAGAAAGCAGGAAGAACAACTTTTGTGGTGTCCTTTTGATGCCTACCAGAGCAATGTAAAAACTACCAACAGAACTCGTCCCTGGCACCTTCGCTAGTGGAGTTGTGCATGGGGTGTATTTATTAAAATTTTGTCACCAGCCGAGTCCAAAATTCAGCTGTTCCCCTTCTCAGCCCAGAAAGCAGGAAGAACAACTTTTGTGGTGCCTTTCAGCTGCCTACCAAGGTAGTGTAAAAACTACCAACAGAACTCGTCCCTGGCACCTTCCCCGGTGGAGTTGTGCATGGGGTGTCTTTGGAACATTTTGTCACCGGCCGACTCCAAAATTCAGCGTTTCCCCATCTCAGCCCAGAAAGCAGGTAGAACAACTTTTGTGGTGTCCTTTTGATGCCTACCGGAGCAATGTAAAAACTACCAGGAGAACTCCTTTCTGGCACCTTCCCCGGTGGAGTTGTGCATGGGGTGTCTTTGGAACATTTTGTCACCAGCCGAGTCCAAAATTCAGCGATTCCCCATCTCAGCCCAGAAAGCAGGTACAACAACTTTTGTGGTGCCTTTCAGCTGCCTACCAAGGTAGTGTAAAAACTACCAAGAGAACTCCTGTCTGGCACCTTCCCCGGTGGAGTTGTGCATGGGGTGTCTTTGGAACATTTTGTCACCGGCCGAGTCCAAAATTCAGCGGTTCCCCATCTCAGCCCAGAAAGCAGGTAGAACAAATTTTATTGTGCCTTTCAGCTGCCTACCAAGGTAGTGTAAAAACTACCAAGAGAACTCCTGCCTGGCACCTTCCCCGGTGGAGTTGTGCATGGGGTGTCTTTGGAACACTTTGTCACCGGCCGAGTCCAAAATTCAGCTATTCCCCATCTCAGCCCAGAAAGCAGGAAGAACAACTTTTGTGGTGTCCTTTTGATGCCTACCGGAGCAATGTAAAAACTACCAACAGAACTCGTCCCTGGCACCTTCGCTAGTGGAGTTCTGCATGGGGTGTGTTTGGAACATTTTTTCACCGGCCGACTCCAAAATTCAGCGGTTCCCCATCTCAGCCCAGAAAGCAGGTAGAACAACTTTTGTGGTGTCTTTCAGATGCCTACCGGAGCAATGTAAAAACTACCAGGAGAACTCCTGCCTGGCACCTTCCCCGGTGGAGTTGTGCATGGGGTGTGTTTGGAACATTTTGTCACCGGCCGACTCCAAAATTCAGCGGTTCCCCATCTCAGCCCAGAAAGAAGGTACAACAACTTTTCTTGTGCCTTTCAGCTGCCTACCAAGGTAGTGTAAAAACTACCAAGAGAACTCCTGCCTGGCACCTTCCCCGGTGGAGTTGTGCATGGGGTGTGTTTGGAACATTTTGTCACCGGCCGACTCCAAAATTCAGCGATTCCCCATCTCAGCCCAGAAAGCAGGAAGAACAACTTTTGTGGTGTCCTTTTGATGCCTACCGGAGCAATGTAAAAACTACCAACAGAACTCGTTCCTGGCACCTTCGCTAGTGGAGTTGTGCATGGGGTGTATTTATTAAAATTTTGTCACCAGCCGAGTCCAAAATTCAGCTGTTCCCCTTCTCAGCCCAGAAAGAAGGTACAACAACTTTACTTGTGCCTTTCAAATGCCTACCAAGGTAGTGTAAAAACTACCAAGAGAACTCCTGCCTGGCACCTTCCCCGGTGGAGTTGTGCATGGGGTGTGTTTGGAACATTTTGTCACCGGTCGACTCCAAAATTCAGCGGTTCCCCATCTCAGCCCAGAAAGCAGGTAGAACAACTTTTGTGGTGTCCTTTTGATGCCTACCGGAGCAATGTAAAAACTACCAACAGAACTCCTGCCTGGCACCTTCCCCGGTGGAGTTGTGCATGGGGTGTATTTGGAACATTTTGTCACCGGCCGAGTCCAAAATTCAGCGGTTCCCCATCTCAGCCCAGAAAGCAGGAAGAACAACTTTTGTGGTGTCCTTTTGATGCCTACCGGAGCAATGTAAAAACTACCAACAGAACTCGTCCCTGGCACCTTCGCTAGTGGAGTTGTGCATGGGGTGTGTTTGGAACATTTTGTCACCGGCCGAGTCCAAAATTCAGCGGTTCCCCATCTCAGCCCAGAAAGCAGGAAGAACAACTTTTGTGGTGCCTTTCAGATGCCTACCAAGGTAGTGTAAAAACTACCAGGAGAACTCCTTTCTGGCACCTTCCCCGGTGGAGTTGTGCATGGGGTGTGTTTGGAACATTTTGTCACCGGCCGACTCCAAAATTCAGCGGTTCCCCATCTCAGCCCAGAAAGCAGGAAGAACAACTTTTGTGGTGTCTTTCAGATGCCTACCGGAGCAATGTAAAAACTACCAGGAGAACTCCTGTCTGGCACCTTCCCCGGTGGAGTTGTGCATGGGGTGTGTTTGGAACTTTTTGTCACCAGCCGACTCCAAAATTCAGCGTTTCCCCATCTCAGCCCAGAAAGCAGGTAGAACAACTTTTGTGGTGTCTTTCAGATGCCTACCGGAGCAATGTAAAAACTACCAGGAGAACTCCTTTCTGGCACCTTCCCCGGTGGAGTTGTGCATGGGGTGTGTTTGGAACATTTTGTCACCAGCCGAGTCCAAAATTCAGCGGTTCCCCATCTCAGCCCAGAAAGCAGGTAGAACAACTTTTGTAGTGTCTTTTTGATGCCTACAGGAGCAATGTAAAAACTACCAACAGAATTTGTTCCTGGCACCTTCGCTAGTGGAGTTGTGCATGGGGTGTATTTATTAAAATTTTGTCACCAGCCGAGTCCAAAATTCAGCTGTTCCCCATCTCAGCCCAGAAAGCAGGTAGAACAACTTTTGTGGTGCCTTTCAGCTGCCTACCAAGGTAGTGTAAAAACTATCAAGAGAACTCCTGTCTGGCACCTTCCCCGGTGGAGTTGTGCATGGGGTGTGTTTGGAACTTTTTGTCACCAGCCGACTCCAAAATTCAGCGGTTCCCCATCTCAGCCCAGAAAGCAGGTAGAACAACTTTTGTGGTGTCTTTCAGATGCCTACCGGAGCAATGTAAAAACTACCAGGAGAACTCCTGTCTGGCACCTTCCCCGGTGGAGTTGTGCATGGGGTGTGTTTGGAACATTTTGTCACCAGCCGAGCCCAAAATTCAGCTGTTCCCCATCTCAGCCCAGAAAGCAGGTAGAACAACTTTTGTGGTGCCTTTCAGCTGCCTACCAAGGTAGTGTAAAAACTATCAAGAGAACTCCTGCCTGGCACCTTCCCCGGTGGAGTTGTGCATGGGGTGTCTTTGGAACATTTTGTCACCGGCCGAGTCCAAAATTCAGCGATTCCCCATCTCAGCCCAGAAAGCAGGAAGAACAACTTTTGTGGTGTCCTTTTGCTGCCTACCGGAGCAATGTAAAAACTACCAACAGAACTCGTCCCTGGCACCTTCGCTAGTGGAGTTGTGCATGGGGTGTCTTTGGAACATTTTGTCACCGGCCGACTCCAAAATTCAGCGGTTCCCCATCTCAGCCCAGAAAGCAGGTACAACAACTTTTGTGGTGCCTTTCAAATGCCTACCAAGGTAGTGTAAAAACTACCAAGAGAACTCCTGCCTGGCACCTTCCCCGGTGGAGTTGTGCATGGGGTGTCTTTGGAACATTTTGTCACCGGCCGACTCCAAAATTCAGCGGTTCCCCATCTCAGCCCAGAAAGCAGGAAGAACAACTTTTGTGGTGTCCTTTTGATGCCTACCGGAGCAATGTAAAAACTACCAACAGAACTCGTCCCTGGCACCTTCGCTAGTGGAGTTGTGCATGGGGTGTCTTTGGAACATTTTTTCACCGGCCGACTCCAAAATTCAGCGGTTCCCCATCTCAGCCCAGAAAGCAGGAAGAACAACTTTTGTGGTGCCTTTCAAATGCCTACCAAGGTAGTGTAAAAACTATTAAGAGAAGTCCTGTCTGGCACCTTCCCCGGTGGAGTTGTGCATGGGGTGTCTTTGGAACATTTTGTCACCAGCCGACTCCAAAATTCAGCGGTTCCCCATCTCAGCCCAGAAAGCAGGTAGAACAACTTTTGTGGTGCCTTTCAGATGCCTACCAAGGTAGTGTAAAAACTACCAGGAGAACTCCTGGCTGGCACCTTCCCCGGTGGAGTTGTGCATGGGGTGTCTTTGGAACATTTTGTCACCAGCCGAGTCCAAAAGTCAGCGGTTCCCCATCTCAGCCCAGAAAGCAGGTAGAACAACTTTTGTGGTGTCTTTCAGATGCCTACCGGAGCAATGTAAAAACTACCAACAGAATTCGTTCCTGGCACCTTCGCTAGTGGAGTTGTGCATGGGGTGTATTTATTAAAATTTTGTCACCAGCCGAGTCCAAAATTCAGCTGTTCCCCATCTCAGCCCAGAAAGCAGGTAGAACAACTGTTGTGGTGCCTTTCAGCTGCCTACCAAGGTAGTGTAAAAACTATCAAGAGAACTCCTGTCTGGCACCTTCCCCGGTGGAGTTGTGCATGGGGTGTGTTTGGAACATTTTGTCACCGGCCGACTCCAAAATTCAGCGATTCCCCATCTCAGCCCAGAAAGCAGGTAGAACAACTTTTGTGGTGCCTTTCAGCTGCCTACCAAGGTTGTGTAAAAACTACCAAGAGAACTCGTCCCTGGCACCTTCGCTAGTGCAGTTGTGCATGGGGTGTCTTTGGAACATTTTTTCACCGGCCGAGTCCAAAATTCAGCGATTCCCCATCTCAGCCCAGAAAGCAGGAAGAACAACTTTTGTGGTGTCCTTTTGATGCCTACTGGAGCAATGTAAAAACTACCAACAGAACTCGTCCCTGGCACCTTCGCTAGTGGAGTTGTGCATGGGGTGTGTTTGGAACATTTTGTCACCGGCCGACTCCAAAATTCAGCGGTTCCCCATCTCAGCCCAGAAAGCAGGAAGAACAACTTTTGTGGTGCCTTTCAGCTGCCTACCAAGGTAGTGTAAAAACTACTAAGAGAACTCCTGCCTGGAACCTTCCCCGGTGGAGTTGTGCATGGGGTGTGTTTGGAACATTTTGTCACCGGCCGACTCCAAAATTCAGCGGTTCCCCATCTCAGCCCAGAAAGCAGGTAGAACAACTTTTGTGGTGTCTTTCAGATGCCTACCAGAGCAATGTAAAAACTACCAGGAGAACTCCTGTCTGGCACCTTCCCCGGTGGAGTTGTGCATGGGGTGTGTTTGGAACATTTTGTCACCGGCCGAGTCCAAAATTCAGCGGTTCCCCATCTCAGCCCAGAAAGAAGGTACAACAACTTTTCTTGTGCCTTTCAGCTGCCTACCAAGGTAGTGTAAAAACTACCAAGAGAACTCCTGCCTGGCACCTTCCCCGGTGGAGTTGTGCATGGGGTGTCTTTGGAACATTTTGTCACCGGCCGACTCCAAAATTCAGCGATTCCCCATCTCAGCCCAGAAAGCAGGAAGAACAACTTTTGTGGTGTCCTTTTGATGCCTACCGGAGCAATGTAAAAACTACCAACAGAACTCGTCCCTGGCACCTTCGCTAGTGGAGTTGTGCATGGGGTGTATTTATTAAAATTTTGTCACCAGCCGAGTCCAAAATTCAGCGGTTCCCCTTCTCAGCCCAGAAAGCAGGTAGAACAACTTTTGTGGTGCCTTTCAGCTGCCTACCAAGGTCGTGTAAAAACTACCAAGAGAACTCCTGCCTGGCACCTTCCCCGGTGGAGTTGTGCATGGGGTGTCTTTGGAACATTTTGTCACCGGCCGACTCCAAAATTCAGCGGTTCCCCATCTCAGCCCAGAAAGCAGGTAGAACAACTTTTGTGGTGTCCTTTTGCTGCCTACCGGAGCAATGTAAAAACTACCAAGAGAACTCCTGCCTGGCACCTTCCCCGGTGGAGTTGTGCATGGGGTGTGTTTGGAACATTTTGTCACCGGCCGACTCCAAAATTCAGCGGTTCCCCATCTCAGCCCAGAAAGCAGGTAGAACAACTTTTGTGGTGCCTTTCAGCTGCCTACCAAGGTAGTGTAAAAACTACCAAGAGAACTCCTGTCTGGCACCTTCCCCGGTGGAGTTGTGCATGGGGTGTCTTTGGAACATTTTGTCACCGGCCGACTCCAAAATTCAGCGGTTCCCCATCTCAGCCCAGAAAGCAGGTAGAACAACTTTTATTGTGCCTTTCAGCTGCCTACCAAGGTAGTGTAAAAACTACCAAGAGAACTCCTGCCTGGCACCTTCCCCGGTGGAGTTGTGCATGGGGTGTCTTTGGAACATTTTGTCACCGGCCGACTCCAAAATTCAGCGGTTCCCCATCTCAGCCCAGAAAGCAGGTAGAACAACTTTTGTGGTGCCTTTCAGCTGCCTACCAAGGTAGTGTAAAAACTACCAAGAGAACTCCTGCCTGGCACCTTCCCCGGTGGAGTTGTGCATGGGGCGTCTTTGGAATATTTTGTCACCGGCCGAGTCCAAAGTTCAGCGATTCCCCATCTCAGCCCAGAAAGCAGGAAGAACAACTTTTGTGGTGTCCTTTTGATGCCTACCAGAGCAATGTAAAAACTACCAACAGAACTCGTCCCTGGCACCTTCGCTAGTGGAGTTGTGCATGGGGTGTGTTTGGAACATTTTGTCACCGGCCGAGTCCAAAATTCAGCGGTTCCCCATCTCAGCCCAGAAAGCAGGTAGAACAACTTTTGTGGTGCCTTTCAGATGCCTACCAAGGTAGTGTAAAAACTACCAGGAGAACTCCTGGCTGGCACCTTCCCCGGTGGAGTTGTGCAGGGGGTGTGTTTGGAACATTTTGTCACCGGCCGACTCCAAAATTCAGCGGTTCCCCATCTCAGCCCAGAAAGCAGGTAGAACAACTTTTGTGGTGTCTTTCAGATGCCTACCGGAGCAATGTAAAAACTACCAGGAGAACTCCTGCCTGGCACCTTCCCCGGTGGAGTTGTGCATGGGGTGTGTTTGGAACTTTTTGTCACCAGCCGACTCCAAAATTCAGCGGTTCCCCATCTCAGCCCAGAAAGCCGGTAGAACAACTTTTGTGGTGCCTTTCAGATGCCTACCAAGGTAGTGTAAAAACTACCAGGAGAACTCCTGGCTGGCACCTTCCCCGGTGGAGTTGTGCATGGGGTGTCTTTGGAACATTTTGTCACCAGCCGAGTCCAAAAGTCAGCGGTTCCCCATCTCAGCCCAGAAAGCAGGTAGAACAACTTTTGTGGTGTCTTTCAGATGCCTACCGGAGCAATGTAAAAACTACCAACAGAATTCGTTCCTGGCACCTTCGCTAGTGGAGTTGTGCATGGGGTGTATTTATTAAAATTTTGTCACCAGCCGAGTCCAAAATTCAGCTGTTCCCCATCTCAGCCCAGAAAGCAGGTAGAACAACTGTTGTGGTGCCTTTCAGCTGCCTACCAAGGTAGTGTAAAAACTATCAAGAGAACTCCTGTCTGGCACCTTCCCCGGTGGAGTTGTGCATGGGGTGTGTTTGGAACATTTTGTCACCGGCCGACTCCAAAATTCAGCGATTCCCCATCTCAGCCCAGAAAGCAGGTAGAACAACTTTTGTGGTGCCTTTCAGCTGCCTACCAAGGTTGTGTAAAAACTACCAAGAGAACTCGTCCCTGGCACCTTCGCTAGTGCAGTTGTGCATGGGGTGTCTTTGGAACATTTTTTTACCGGCCGAGTCCAAAATTCAGCGATTCCCCATCTCAGCCCAGAAAGCAGGAAGAACAACTTTTGTGGTGTCCTTTTGATGCCTACCGGAGCAATGTAAAAACTACCAACAGAACTCGTCCCTGGCACCTTCGCTAGTGGAGTTGTGCATGGGGTGTGTTTGGAACATTTTGTCACCGGCCGACTCCAAAATTCAGCGGTTCCCCATCTCAGCCCAGAAAGCAGGTAGAACAACTTTTGTGGTGCCTTTCAGCTGCCTACCAAGGTAGTGTAAAAACTACTAAGAGAACTCCTGCCTGGAACCTTCCCCGGTGGAGTTGTGCATGGGGTGTGTTTGGAACATTTTGTCACCGGCCGACTCCAAAATTCAGCGGTTCCCCATCTCAGCCCAGAAAGCAGGTAGAACAACTTTTGTGGTGTCTTTCAGATGCCTACCGGAGCAATGTAAAAACTACCAGGAGAACTCCTGTCTGGCACCTTCCCCGGTGGAGTTGTGCATGGGGTGTGTTTGGAACATTTTGTCACCGGCCGAGTCCAAAATTCAGCGGTTCCCCATCTCAGCCCAGAAAGAAGGTACAACAACTTTTCTTGTGCCTTTCAGCTGCCTACCAAGGTAGTGTAAAAACTACCAGGAGAACTCCTGCCTGGCACCTTCCCCGGTGGAGTTGTGCATGGGGTGTCTTTGGAACATTTTGTCACCGGCCGACTCCAAAATTCAGCGATTCCCCATCTCAGCCCAGAAAGCAGGAAGAACAACTTTTGTGGTGTCCTTTTGATGCCTACCGGAGCAATGTAAAAACTACCAACAGAACTCGTCCCTGGCACCTTCGCTAGTGGAGTTGTGCATGGGGTGTATTTATTAAAATTTTGTCACCAGCCGAGTCCAAAATTCAGCGGTTCCCCTTCTCAGCCCAGAAAGCAGGTAGAACAACTTTTGTGGTGCCTTTCAGCTGCCTACCAAGGTCGTGTAAAAACTACCAAGAGAACTCCTGCCTGGCACCTTCCCCGGTGGAGTTGTGCATGGGGTGTCTTTGGAACATTTTGTCACCGGCCGACTCCAAAATTCAGCGGTTCCCCATCTCAGCCCAGAAAGCAGGTAGAACAACTTTTGTGGTGTCCTTTTGCTGCCTACCGGAGCAATGTAAAAACTACCAAGAGAACTCCTGCCTGGCACCTTCCCCGGTGGAGTTGTGCATGGGGTGTCTTTGGAACATTTTGTCACCGGCCGAGTCCAAAATTCAGCGGTTCCCCATCTCAGCCCAGAAAGCAGGTAGAACAACTTTTGTGGTGCCTTTCAGCTGCCTACCAAGGTAGTGTAAAAACTACCAAGAGAACTCCTGTCTGGCACCTTCCCCGGTGGAGTTGTGCATGGGGTGTCTTTGGAACATTTTGTCACCGGCCGACTCCAAAATTCAGCGGTTCCCCATCTCAGCCCAGAAAGCAGGTAGAACAACTTTTATTGTGCCTTTCAGCTGCCTACCAAGGTAGTGTAAAAACTACCAAGAGAACTCCTGCCTGGCACCTTCCCCGGTGGAGTTGTGCATGGGGTGTCTTTGGAACATTTTGTCACCGGCCGACTCCAAAATTCAGCGGTTCCCCATCTCAGCCCAGAAAGCAGGTAGAACAACTTTTGTGGTGCCTTTCAGCTGCCTACCAAGGTAGTGTAAAAACTACCAAGAGAACTCCTGCCTGGCACCTTCCCCGGTGGAGTTGTGCATGGGGCGTCTTTGGAATATTTTGTCACCGGCCGAGTCCAAAGTTCAGCGATTCCCCATCTCAGCCCAGAAAGCAGGAAGAACAACTTTTGTGGTGTCCTTTTGATGCCTACCAGAGCAATGTAAAAACTACCAACAGAACTCGTCCCTGGCACCTTCGCTAGTGGAGTTGTGCATGGGGTGTGTTTGGAACATTTTGTCACCGGCCGAGTCCAAAATTCAGCGGTTCCCCATCTCAGCCCAGAAAGCAGGTAGAACAACTTTTGTGGTGCCTTTCAGATGCCTACCAAGGTAGTGTAAAAACTACCAGGAGAACTCCTGGCTGGCACCTTCCCCGGTGGAGTTGTGCAGGGGGTGTGTTTGGAACATTTTGTCACCGGCCGACTCCAAAATTCAGCGGTTCCCCATCTCAGCCCAGAAAGCAGGTAGAACAACTTTTGTGGTGTCTTTCAGATGCCTACCGGAGCAATGTAAAAACTACCAGGAGAACTCCTGCCTGGCACCTTCCCCGGTGGAGTTGTGCATGGGGTGTGTTTGGAACTTTTTGTCACCAGCCGACTCCAAAATTCAGCGGTTCCCCATCTCAGCCCAGAAAGCCGGTAGAACAACTTTTGTGGTGTCTTTCAGATGCCTACCGGAGCAATGTAAAAACTACCAGGAGAACTCCTTTCTGGCACCTTCCCCGGTGGAGTTGTGCATGGGGTGTGTTTGGAACATTTTGTCACCAGCCGAGTCCAAAATTCAGCGGTTCCCCATCTCAGCCCAGAAAGCAGGTAGAACAACTTTTGTAGTGTCTTTTTGATGCCTACAGGAGCAATGTAAAAACTACCAACAGAATTTGTTCCTGGCACCTTCGCTAGTGGAGTTGTGCATGGGGTGTATTTATTAAAATTTTGTCACCAGCCGAGTCCAAAATTCAGCTGTTCCCCATCTCAGCCCAGAAAGCAGGTAGAACAACTTTTGTGGTGCCTTTCAGCTGCCTACCAAGGTAGTGTAAAAACTATCAAGAGAACTCCTGTCTGGCACCTTCCCCGGTGGAGTTGTGCATGGGGTGTGTTTGGAACATTTTGTCACCGGCCGACTCCAAAATTCAGCGATTCCCCATCTCAGCCCAGAAAGCAGGTAGAACAACTTTTGTGGTGTCTTTCAGATGCCTACCGGAGCAATGTAAAAACTACCAGGAGAACTCCTGTCTGGCACCTTCCCCGGTGGAGTTGTGCACGGGGTGTGTTTGGAACATTTTGTCACCGGCCGAGTCCAAAATTCAGCGGTTCCCCATCTCAGCCCAGAAAGCAGGTAGAACAACTTTTGTGGTGCCTTTCAGCTGCCTACCAAGGTAGTGTAAAAACTACCAGGAGAACTCCTGCCTGGCACCTTCCCCGGTGGAGTTGTGCATGGTGTGTCTTTGGAACATTTTGTCACCGGCCGACTCCAAAATTCAGCGGTTCCCCATCTCAGCCCAGAAAGCAGGAAGAACAACTTTTGTGGTGTCCTTTTGATGCCTACCGGAGCAATGTAAAAACTACCAGGAGAACTCCTTTCTGGCACCTTCCCTAGTGGAGTTGTGCATGGGGTGTGTTTGGAACATTTTGTCACCGGCCGACTCCAAAATTCAGCGGTTCCCCATCTCAGCCCAGAAAGCAGGTAGAACAACTTTTGTGGTGTCTTTCAGATGCCTACCAGAGCAATGTAAAAACTACCAGGAGAACTCCTGTCTGGCACCTTCCCCGGTGGAGTTGTGCATGGGGTGTCTTTGGAACATTTTGTCACCGGCCGACTCCAAAATTCAGCGGTTCCCCATCTCAGCCCAGAAAGCAGGTAGAACAACTTTTGTGGTGTCTTTCAGATGCCTACCGGAGCAATGTAAAAACTACCAGGAGAACTCCTGTCTGGCACCTTCCCCGGTGGAGTTGTGCATGGGGTGTCTTTGGAACATTTTGTCACCGGCCGACTCCAAAATTCAGCGATTCCCCATCTCAGCCCAGAAAGCAGGAAGAACAACTTTTGTGGTGTCCTTTTGCTGCCTACCGGAGCAATGTAAAAACTACCAACAGAACTCGTCCCTGGCACCTTCGCTAGTGGAGTTGTGCATGGGGTGTCTTTGGAACATTTTGTCACCGGCCGACTCCAAAATTCAGCGGTTCCCCATCTCAGCCCAGAAAGCAGGAAGAACAACTTTTGTGGTGCCTTTCAAATGCCTACCAAGGTAGTGTAAAAACTACTAAGAGAACTCCTGTCTGGCACCTTCCCCGGTGGAGTTGTGCATGGGGTGTCTTTGGAACATTTTGTCACCGGCCGACTCCAAAATTCAGCGGTTCCCCATCTCAGCCCAGAAAGCAGGAAGAACAACTTTTGTGGTGCCTTTCAGATGCCTACCGGAGCAATGTAAAAACTACCAGGAGAACTCCTGTCTGGCACCTTCCCCGGTGGAGTTGTGCATGGGGTGTCTTTGGAACATTTTGTCACCAGCCGACTCCAAAATTCAGCGTTTCCCCATCTCAGCTCAGAAAGCAGGTAGAAAAACTTTTGTGGTGTCTTTCAGATGCCTACCGGAGCAATGTAAAAACTACCAACAGAATTTGTTCCTGGCACCTTCCCCGGTGGAGTTGTGCATGGGGTGTATTTATTAAAAATTTGTCACCAGCTGAGTCCAAAATTCAGCTGTTCCCCATCTCAGCCCAGAAAGCAGGTAGAACAACTTTTGTGGTGCCTTTCAAATGCCTACCAAGGTAGTGTAAAAACTATCAAGAGAACTCCTGTCTAGCACCTTCCCCGGTGGAGTTGTGCATGGGGTGTGTTTGGAACATTTTGTCACCGGCCGACTCCAAAATTCAGCGGTTCCCCATCTCAGCCCAGAAAGCAGGTAGAACAACTTTTGTGGTGTCTTTCAGATGCCTACCGGAGCAATGTAAAAACTACCAGGAGAACTCCTGTCTGGCACCTTCGCTAGTGGAGTTGTGCATGGGGTGTGTTTGGAACATTTTGTCACCGGCCGAGTCCAAAATTCAGCGGTTCCCCATCTCAGCCCAGAAAGCAGGAAGAACAACTTTTGTGGTGTCCTTTTGATGCCTACCGGAGCAATGTAAAAACTACCAACAGAACTCGTCCCTGGCACCTTCGCTAGTGGAGTTGTGCATGGGGTGTCTTTGGAACATTTTGTCACCGGCCGACTCCAAAATTCAGCGGTTCCCCATCTCAGCCCAGAAAGCAGGAAGAACAACTTTTGTGGTGTCCTTTTGATGCCTACCGGAGCAATGTAAAAACTACCAGGAGAACTCCTTTCTGGCACCTTCCCTAGTGGAGTTGTGCATGGGGTGTGTTTGGAACATTTTGTCACCGGCCGACTCCAAAATTCAGCGGTTCCCCATCTCAGCCCAGAAAGCAGGTAGAACAACTTTTGTGGTGTCTTTCAGATGCCTACCAGAGCAATGTAAAAACTACCAGGAGAACTCCTGTCTGGCACCTTCCCCGGTGGAGTTGTGCATGGGGTGTCTTTGGAACATTTTGTCACCGGCCGACTCCAAAATTCAGCGGTTCCCCATCTCAGCCCAGAAAGCAGGTAGAACAACTTTTGTGGTGTCTTTCAGATGCCTACCGGAGCAATGTAAAAACTACCAGGAGAACTCCTGTCTGGCACCTTCCCCGGTGGAGTTGTGCAGGGGGTGTGTTTGGAACATTTTGTCACCGGCCGACTCCAAAATTCAGCGATTCCCCATCTCAGCCCAGAAAGCAGGAAGAACAACTTTTGTGGTGTCCTTTTGATGCCTACCGGAGCAATGTAAAAACTACCAACAGAACTCGTCCCTGGCACCTTCCCCGGTGGAGTTGTGCATGGGGTGTCTTTGGAACATTTTGTCACCGGCCGACTCCAAAATTCAGCGGTTCCCCATCTCAGCCCAGAAAGCAGGAAGAACAACTTTTGTGGTGCCTTTCAAATGCCTACCAAGGTAGTGTAAAAACTACTAAGAGAACTCCTGTCTGGCACCTTCCCCGGTGGAGTTGTGCATGGGGTGTCTTTGGAACATTTTGTCACCGGCCGACTCCAAAATTCAGCGGTTCCCCATCTCAGCCCAGAAAGCAGGAAGAACAACTTTTGTGGTGTCTTTCAGATGCCTACCGGAGCAATGTAAAAACTACCAGGAGAACTCCTGTCTGGCACCTTCCCCGGTGGAGTTGTGCATGGGGTGTCTTTGGAACATTTTGTCACCAGCCGACTCCAAAATTCAGCGTTTCCCCATCTCAGCTCAGAAAGCAGGTAGAACAACTTTTGTGGTGTCTTTCAGATGCCTACCGGAGCAATGTAAAAACTACCAACAGAATTTGTTCCTGGCACCTTCGCTAGTGGAGTTGTGCATGGGGTGTATTTATTAAAATTTTGTCACCAGCTGAGTCCAAAATTCAGCTGTTCCCCATCTCAGCCCAGAAAGCAGGAAGAACAACTTTTGTGGTGCCTTTCAAATGCCTACCAAGGTAGTGTAAAAACTATCAAGAGAACTCCTGTCTAGCACCTTCCCCGGTGGAGTTGTGCATGGGGTGTGTTTGGAACATTTTGTCACCGGCCGACTCCAAAATTCAGCGGTTCCCCATCTCAGCCCAGAAAGCAGGTAGAACAACTTTTGTGGTGTCTTTCAGATGCCTACCGGAGCAATGTAAAAACTACCAGGAGAACTCCTGTCTGGCACCTTCGCTAGTGGAGTTGTGCAGGGGGTGTGTTTGGAACATTTTGTCACCGGCCGAGTCCAAAATTCAGCGGTTCCCCATCTCAGCCCAGAAAGCAGGAAGAACAACTTTTGTGGTGTCCTTTTGATGCCTACCGGAGCAATGTAAAAACTACCAACAGAACTCGTCCCTGGCACCTTCGCTAGTGGAGTTGTGCATGGGGTGTCTTTGGAACATTTTGTCACCGGCCGACTCCAAAATTCAGCGGTTCCCCATCTCAGCCCAGAAAGCAGGAAGAACAACTTTTGTGGTGCCTTTCAAATGCCTACCAAGGTAGTGTAAAAACTACTAAGAGAACTCCTGTCTGGCACCTTCCCCGGTGGAGTTGTGCATGGGGTGTGTTTGGAACATTTTGTCACCGGCCGACTCCAAAATTCAGCGGTTCCCCATCTCAGCCCAGAAAGCAGGTAGAACAACTTTTGTGGTGTCTTTCAGATGCCTACCGGAGCAATGTAAAAACTACCAGGAGAACTCCTGTCTGGCACCTTCCCCGGTGGAGTTGTGCATGGGGTGTCTTTGGAACATTTTGTCACCGGCCGACTCCAAAATTCAGCGATTCCCCATCTCAGCCCAGAAAGCAGGAAGAACAACTTTTGTGGTGTCCTTTTGCTGCCTACCGGAGGAATGTAAAAACTACCAACAGAACTCGTCCCTGGCACCTTCGCTAGTGGAGTTGTGCATGGGGTGTCTTTGGAACATTTTGTCACCGGCCGACTCCAAAATTCAGCGGTTCCCCATCTCAGCCCAGAAAGCAGGAAGAACAACTTTTGTGGTGCCTTTCAGCTGCCTACCAAGGTAGTGTAAAAACTACTAAGAGAACTCCTGTCTGGCACCTTCCCCGGTGGAGTTGTGCATGGGGTGTGTTTGGAACATTTTGTCACCGGCCGACTCCAAAATTCAGCGGTTCCCCATCTCAGCCCAGAAAGCAGGTAGAACAACTTTTGTGGTGTCTTTCAGATGCCTACCGGAGCAATGTAAAAACTACCAGGAGAACTCCTGTCTGGCACCTTCCCCGGTGGAGTTGTGCATGGGGTGTCTTTGGAACATTTTGTCACCGGCCGAGTCCAAAATTCAGCGATTCCCCATCTCAGCCCAGAAAGCAGGAAGAACAACTTTTGTGGTGTCTTTCAGATGCCTACCGGAGCAATGTAAAAACTACCAACAGAACTCGTCCCTGGCACCTTCGCTAGTGGAGTTGTGCATGGGGTGTGTTTGGAACATTTTGTCACCGGCCGACTCCAAAATTCAGCGGTTCCCCATCTCAGCCCAGAAAGCAGGAAGAACAACTTTTGTGGTGCCTTTCAAATGCCTACCAAGGTAGTGTAAAAACTACTAAGAGAACTCCTGTCTGGCACCTTCCCCGGTGGAGTTGTGCATGGGGTGTCTTTGGAACATTTTGTCACCGGCCGACTCCAAAATTCAGCGGTTCCCCATCTCAGCCCAGAAAGCAGGAAGAACAACTTTTGTGGTGTCTTTCAGATGCCTACCGGAGCAATGTAAAAACTACCAGGAGAACTCCTGTCTGGCACCTTCCCCGGTGGAGTTGTGCATGGGGTGTCTTTGGAACATTTTGTCACCAGCCGACTCCAAAATTCAGCGTTTCCCCATCTCAGCTCAGAAAGCAGGTAGAACAACTTTTGTGGTGTCTTTCAGATGCCTACCGGAGCAATGTAAAAACTACCAACAGAATTTGTTCCTGGCACCTTCGCTAGTGGAGTTGTGCATGGGGTGTATTTATTAAAATTTTGTCACCAGCTGAGTCCAAAATTCAGCTGTTCCCCATCTCAGCCCAGAAAGCAGGTAGAACAACTTTTGTGGTGCCTTTCAGCTGCCTACCAAGGTAGTGTAAAAACTACTAAGAGAACTCCTGTCTGGCACCTTCCCCGGTGGAGTTGTGCATGGGGTGTGTTTGGAACATTTTGTCACCGGCCGACTCCAAAATTCAGCGGTTCCCCATCTCAGCCCAGAAAGCAGGTAGAACAACTTTTGTGGTGTCTTTCAGATGCCTACCGGAGCAATGTAAAAACTACCAGGAGAACTCCTGTCTGGCACCTTCCCCGGTGGAGTTGTGCATGGGGTGTCTTTGGAACATTTTGTCACCGGCCGACTCCAAAATTCAGCGATTCCCCATCTCAGCCCAGAAAGCAGGAAGAACAACTTTTGTGGTGTCCTTTTGCTGCCTACCGGAGGAATGTAAAAACTACCAACAGAACTCGTCCCTGGCACCTTCGCTAGTGGAGTTGTGCAGGGGGTGTGTTTGGAACATTTTGTCACCGGCCGAGTCAAAATTCAGCGGTTCCCCATCTCAGCCCAGAAAGCAGGAAGAACAACTTTTGTGGTGCCTTTCAGCTGCCTACCAAGGTAGTGTAAAAACTACTAAGAGAACTCCTGTCTGGCACCTTCCCCGGTGGAGTTGTGCATGGGGTGTCTTTGGAACATTTTGTCACCGGCCGACTCCAAAATTCAGCGGTTCCCCATCTCAGCCCAGAAAGCAGGTAGAACAACTTTTGTGGTGTCTTTCAGATGCCTACCGGAGCAATGTAAAAACTACCAGGAGAACTCCTGTCTGGCACCTTCCCCGGTGGAGTTGTGCATGGGGTGTCTTTGGAACATTTTGTCACCGGCCGAGTCCAAAATTCAGCGATTCCCCATCTCAGCCCAGAAAGCAGGTAGAACAACTTTTGTGGTGTCCTTTTGCTGCCTACCGGAGCAATGTAAAAACTACCAACAGAACTCGTCCCTGGCACCTTCGCTAGTGGAGTTGTGCATGGGGTGTGTTTGGAACATTTTGTCACCGGCTGACTCCAAAATTCAGCGGTTCCCCATCTCAGCCCAGAAAGCAGGTACAACAACTTTTGTGGTGCCTTTCAGATGCCTACCAAGGTAGTGTAAAAACTATTAAGAGAAGTCCTGTCTGGCACCTTCCCCGGTGGAGTTGTGCATGGGGTGTGTTTGGAACATTTTGTCACCGGCCGACTCCAAAATTCAGCGGTTCCCCATCTCAGCCCAGAAAGCAGGTAAAACAACTTTTGTGGTGTCTTTCAGATGCCTACCAAGGTAGTGTAAAAACTATTAAGAGAACTCCTCTCTGGCACCTTCCCCGGTGGAGTTGTGCATGGGGTGTGTTTGGAACATTTTGTCACCGGCCGACTCCAAAATTCAGCGGTTCCCCATCTCAGCCCAGAAAGCAGGTAGAACAACTTTTGTGGTGTCTTTCAGATGCCTACCGGAGCAATGTAAAAACTACCAGGAGAACTCCTGTCTGGCACCTTCGCTAGTGGAGTTGTGCATGGGGTGTGTTTGGAACATTTTGTCACCGGCCGACTCCAAAATTCAGCGGTTCCCCATCTCAGCCCAGAAAGCAGGAAGAACAACTTTTATGGTGTCCTTTTGATGCCTACCGGAGCAATGTAAAAACTACCAACAGAACTCGTCCCTGGCACCTTCGCTAGTGGAGTTGTGCATGGGGTGTCTTTGGAACATTTTGTCACCGGCCGACTCCAAAATTCAGCGGTTCCCCATCTCAGCCCAGAAAGCAGGAAGAACAACTTTTGTGGTGCCTTTCAAATGCCTACCAAGGTAGTGTAAAAACTACTAAGAGAACTCCTGTCTGGCACCTTCCCCGGTGGAGTTGTGCATGGGGTGTCTTTGTAACATTTTGTCACCGGCCGAGTCCAAAATTCAGCGATTCCCCATCTCAGCCCAGAAAGCAGGAAGAACAACTTTTGTGGTGTCCTTTTGATGCCTACCGGAGCAATGTAAAAACTACCAACAGAACTCGTCCCTGGCACCTTCGCTAGTGGAGTTGTGCATGGGGTGTATTTATTAAAATTTTGTCACCAGCCGAGTCCAAAATTCAGCTGTTCCCCTTCTCAGCCCAGAAAGCAGGTAGAACAACTTTTGTGGTGCCTTTCAGCTGCCTACCAAGGTCGTGTAAAAACTACCAAGAGAACTCCTGTCTGGCACCTTCCCCGGTGGAGTTGTGCATGGGGTGTGTTTGGAACATTTTGTCACCGGCCGACTCCAAAATTCAGCGTTTCCCCATCTCAGCCCAGAAAGAAGGTACAACAACTTTTGTGGTGTCCTTTTGATGCCTACCGGAGCAATGTAAAAACTACCAAGAGAACTCCTGCCTGGCACCTTCCCCGGTGGAGTTGTGCATGGGGTGTGTTTGGAACATTTTGTCACCGGCCGACTCCAAAATTCAGCGGTTCCCCATCTCAGCCCAGAAAGCAGGTAGAACAACTTTTGTGGTGTCTTTCAGATGCCTACCGGAGCAATGTAAAAACTACCAGGAGAACTCCTGTCTGGCACCTTCCCCGGTGGAGTTGTGCATGGGGTGTCTTTGGAACATTTTGTCACCGGCCGAGTCCAAAATTCAGCGATTCCCCATCTCAGCCCAGAAAGCAGGAAGAACAACTTTTGTGGTGTCCTTTTGCTGCCTACCGGAGGAATGTAAAAACTACCAACAGAACTCGTCCCTGGCACCTTCGCTAGTGGAGTTGTGCATGGGGTGTCTTTGGAACATTTTGTCACCGGCCGACTCCAAAATTCAGCGGTTCCCCATCTCAGCCCAGAAAGCAGGAAGAACAACTTTTGTGGTGCCTTTCAGCTGCCTACCAAGGTAGTGTAAAAACTACTAAGAGAACTCCTGCCTGGCACCTTCCCCGGTGGAGTTGTGCATGGGGTGTCTTTGGAACATTTTGTCACCGGCCGACTCCAAAATTCAGCGGTTCCCCATCTCAGCCCAGAAAGCAGGTAGAACAACTTTTGTGGTGTCTTTCAGATGCCTACCGGAGCAATGTAAAAACTACCAGGAGAACTCCTGTCTGGCACCTTCCCCGGTGGAGTTGTGCATGGGGTGTCTTTGGAACATTTTGTCACCGGCCGAGTCCAAAATTCAGCGATTCCCCATCTCAGCCCAGAAAGCAGGAAGAACAACTTTTGTGGTGTCTTTCAGATGCCTACCGGAGCAATGTAAAAACTACCAACAGAACTCGTCCCTGGCACCTTCGCTAGTGGAGTTGTGCATGGGGTGTGTTTGGAACATTTTGTCACCGGCCGACTCCAAAATTCAGCGGTTCCCCATCTCAGCCCAGAAAGCAGGAAGAACAACTTTTGTGGTGCCTTTCAAATGCCTACCAAGGTAGTGTAAAAACTACTAAGAGAACTCCTGTCTGGCACCTTCCCCGGTGGAGTTGTGCATGGGGTGTCTTTGGAACATTTTGTCACCGGCCGACTCCAAAATTCAGCGGTTCCCCATCTCAGCCCAGAAAGCAGGAAGAACAACTTTTGTGGTGTCTTTCAGATGCCTACCGGAGCAATGTAAAAACTACCAGGAGAACTCCTGTCTGGCACCTTCCCCGGTGGAGTTGTGCATGGGGTGTGTTTGGAACATTTTGTCACCAGCCGACTCCAAAATTCAGCGTTTCCCCATCTCAGCTCAGAAAGCAGGTAGAACAACTTTTGTGGTGTCTTTCAGATGCCTACCGGAGCAATGTAAAAACTACCAACAGAATTTGTTCCTGGCACCTTCGCTAGTGGAGTTGTGCATGGGGTGTATTTATTAAAATTTTGTCACCAGCTGAGTCCAAAATTCAGCTGTTCCCCATCTCAGCCCAGAAAGCAGGTAGAACAACTTTTGTGGTGCCTTTCAAATGCCTACCAAGGTAGTGTAAAAACTACTAAGAGAACTCCTGTCTGGCACCTTCCCCGGTGGAGTTGTGCATGGGGTGTGTTTGGAACATTTTGTCACCGGCCGACTCCAAAATTCAGCGGTTCCCCATCTTAGCCCAGAAAGCAGGTAGAACAACTTTTGTGGTGTCTTTCAGATGCCTACCGGAGCAATGTAAAAACTACCAGGAGAACTCCTGTCTGGCACCTTCCCCGGTGGAGTTGTGCATGGGGTGTCTTTGGAACATTTTGTCACCGGCCGACTCCAAAATTCAGCGATTCCCCATCTCAGCCCAGAAAGCAGGAAGAACAACTTTTGTGGTGTCCTTTTGCTGCCTACCGGAGGAATGTAAAAACTACCAACAGAACTCGTCCCTGGCACCTTCGCTAGTGGAGTTGTGCAGGGGGTGTGTTTGGAACATTTTGTCACCGGCCGAGTCCAAAATTCAGCGGTTCCCCATCTCAGCCCAGAAAGCAGGAAGAACAACTTTTGTGGTGCCTTTCAAATGCCTACCAAGGTAGTGTAAAAACTACTAAGAGAACTCCTGTCTGGCACCTTCCCCGGTGGAGTTGTGCATGGGGTGTCTTTGGAACATTTTGTCACCGGCCGACTCCAAAATTCAGCGGTTCCCCATCTCAGCCCAGAAAGCAGGTAGAACAACTTTTGTGGTGTCTTTCAGATGCCTACCGGAGCAATGTAAAAACTACCAGGAGAACTCCTGTCTGGCACCTTCCCCGGTGGAGTTGTGCATGGGGTGTCTTTGGAACATTTTGTCACCGGCCGAGTCCAAAATTCAGCGATTCCCCATCTCAGCCCAGAAAGCAGGTAGAACAACTTTTGTGGTGTCCTTTTGCTGCCTACCGGAGCAATGTAAAAACTACCAACAGAACTCGTCCCTGGCACCTTCGCTAGTGGAGTTGTGCATGGGGTGTCTTTGGAACATTTTGTCACCGGCCGACTCCAAAATTCAGCGGTTCCCCATCTCAGCCCAGAAAGCAGGTACAACAACTTTTGTGGTGTCTTTCAGATGCCTACCGGAGCAATGTAAAAACTACCAGGAGAACTCCTTTCTGGCACCTTCCCCGGTGGAGTTGTGCATGGGGTGTCTTTGGAACATTTTGTCACCGGCCGACTCCAAAATTCAGCGGTTCCCCATCTCAGCCCAGAAAGAAGGTACAACAACTTTTCTTGTGCCTTTCAGCTGCCTACCAAGGTAGTGTAAAAACTACCAAGAGAACTTCCTCCTGGCACCTTCCCCGGTGGAGTTGTGCATGGGGTGTCTTTGGAACATTTTGTCACCGGCCGAGTCCAAAATTCAGCGGTTCCCCATCTCAGCCCAGAAAGCAGGAAGAACAACTTTTGTGGTGTCCTTTTGATGCCTACCGGAGCAATGTAAAAACTACCAACAGAACTCGTCCCTGGCACCTTCGCTAGTGGAGTTGTGCATGGGGTGTCTTTGGAACATTTTGTCACCGGCCGACTCCAAAATTCAGTGGTTCCCCATCTCAGCCCAGAAAGCAGGAAGAACAACTTTTGTGGTGCCTTTCAAATGCCTAACAAGGTAGTGTAAAAACTACTAAGAGAACTCCTGTCTGGCACCTTCCCCGGTGGAGTTGTGCATGGGGTGTCTTTGGAACATTTTGTCACCGGCCGAGTCCAAAATTCAGCGGTTCCCCATCTCAGCCCAGAAAGCAGGAAGAACAACTTTTGTGGTGTCCTTTTGATGCCTACCGGAGCAATGTAAAAACTACCAGGAGAACTCCGGTCTGGCACCTTCCCCGGTGGAGTTGTGCATGGGGTGTCTTTGGAACATTTTGTCACCAGCCGACTCCAAAATTCAGCGTTTCCCCATCTCAGCTCAGAAAGCAGGTAGAACAACTTTTGTGGTGTCTTTCAGATGCCTACCGGAGCAATGTAAAAACTACCAGGAGAACTCCTTTCTGGCACCTTCGCTAGTGGAGTTGTGCATGGGGTGTATTTATTAAAATTTTGTCACCAGCCGAGTCCAAAATTCAGCTGTTCCCCATCTCAGCCCAGAAAGCAGGTAGAACAACTTTTGTGGTGCCTTTCAAATGCCTACCAAGGTAGTGTAAAAACTATCAAGAGAACTCCTGTCTAGCACCTTCCCCGGTGGAGTTGTGCATGGGGTGTGTTTGGAACATTTTGTCACCGGCCGACTCCAAAATTCAGCGGTTCCCCATCTCAGCCCAGAAAGCAGGAAGAACAACTTTTGTGGTGTCCTTTTGATGCCTACCGGAGCAATGTAAAAACTACCAACAGAACTCGTCCCTGGCACCTTCGCTAGTGGAGTTGTGCATGGGGTGTGTTTGGAACATTTTGTCACCGGCTGACTCCAAAATTCAGCGGTTCCCCATCTCAGCCCAGAAAGCAGGTACAACAACTTTTGTGGTGCCTTTCAGATGCCTACCAAGGTAGTGTAAAAACTATTAAGAGAAGTCCTGTCTGGCACCTTCCCCGGTGGAGTTGTGCATGGGGTGTGTTTGGAACATTTTGTCACCGGCCGACTCCAAAATTCAGCGGTTCCCCATCTCAGCCCAGAAAGCAGGTAAAACAACTTTTGTGGTGTCTTTCAGATGCCTACCAAGGTAGTGTAAAAACTATTAAGAGAACTCCTCTCTGGCACCTTCCCCGGTGGAGTTGTGCATGGGGTGTGTTTGGAACATTTTGTCACCGGCCGACTCCAAAATTCAGCGGTTCCCCATCTCAGCCCAGAAAGCAGGTAGAACAACTTTTGTGGTGTCTTTCAGATGCCTACCGGAGCAATGTAAAAACTACCAGGAGAACTCCTGTCTGGCACCTTCGCTAGTGGAGTTGTGCATGGGGTGTGTTTGGAACATTTTGTCACCGGCCGAGTCCAAAATTCAGCGGTTCCCCATCTCAGCCCAGAAAGCAGGAAGAACAACTTTTATGGTGTCCTTTTGATGCCTACCGGAGCAATGTAAAAACTACCAACAGAACTCGTCCCTGGCACCTTCGCTAGTGGAGTTGTGCATGGGGTGTCTTTGGAACATTTTGTCACCGGCCGACTCCAAAATTCAGCGGTTCCCCATCTCAGCCCAGAAAGCAGGAAGAACAACTTTTGTGGTGCCTTTCAAATGCCTACCAAGGTAGTGTAAAAACTACTAAGAGAACTCCTGTCTGGCACCTTCCCCGGTGGAGTTGTGCATGGGGTGTCTTTGTAACATTTTGTCACCGGCCGAGTCCAAAATTCAGCGATTCCCCATCTCAGCCCAGAAAGCAGGAAGAACAACTTTTGTGGTGTCCTTTTGCTGCCTACCGGAGCAATGTAAAAACTACCAACAGAACTCGTCCCTGGCACCTTCGCTAGTGGAGTTGTGCATGGGGTGTGTTTGGAACATTTTGTCACCGGCCGAGTCCAAAATTCAGCGGTTCCCCATCTCAGCCCAGAAAGAAGGTACAACAACTTTTCTTGTGCCTTTCAGCTGCCTACCAAGGTAGTGTAAAAACTACCAAGAGAACTCCTGCCTGGCACCTTCCCCGGTGGAGTTGTGCATGGGGTGTCTTTGGAACATTTTGTCACCGGCCGAGTCCAAAATTCAGCGATTCCCCATCTCAGCCCAGAAAGCAGGAAGAACAACTTTTGTGGTGTCCTTTTGATGCCTACCGGAGCAATGTAAAAACTACCAACAGAACTCGTCCCTGGCACCTTCGCTAGTGGAGTTGTGCATGGGGTGTATTTATTAAAATTTTGTCACCAGCCGAGTCCAAAATTCAGCTGTTCCCCTTCTCAGCCCAGAAAGCAGGTAGAACAACTTTTGTGGTGCCTTTCAGCTGCCTACCAAGGTAGTGTAAAAACTACCAAGAGAACTCCTGTCTGGCACCTTCCCCGGTGGAGTTGTGCATGGGGTGTGTTTGGAACATTTTGTCACCGGCCGACTCCAAAATTCAGCGTTTCCCCATCTCAGCCCAGAAAGCAGGAAGAACAACTTTTGTGGTGTCCTTTTGATGCCTACCGGAGCAATGTAAAAACTACCAAGAGAACTCCTGCCTGGCACCTTCCCCGGTGGAGTTGTGCATGGGGTGTGTTTGGAACATTTTGTCACCGGCCGACTCCAAAATTCAGCGGTTCCCCATCTCAGCCCAGAAAGCAGGTAGAACAACTTTTGTGGTGCCTTTCAGCTGCCTACCAAGGTAGTGTAAAAACTACCAAGAGAACTCCTGTCTGGCACCTTCCCCGGTGGAGTTGTGCATGGGGTGTCTTTGGAACATTTTGTCACCGGCCGACTCCAAAATTCAGCGGTTCCCCATCTCAGCCCAGAAAGCAGGTAGAACAACTTTTCTTGTGCCTTTCAGCTGCCTACCAAGGTAGTGTAAAAACTATTAAGAGAACTCCTGCCTGGCACCTTCCCCGGTGGAGTTGTGCATGGGGTGTCTTTGGAACATTTTGTCACCGGCCGAGTCCAAAATTCAGCGGTTCCCCATCTCAGCCCAGAAAGCAGGAAGAACAACTTTTGTGGTGTCCTTTTGATGCCTACCGGAGCAATGTAAAAACTACCAACAGAACTCGTCCCTGGCACCTTCGCTAGTGGAGTTGTGCATGGGGTGTGTTTGGAACATTTTGTCACCGGCCGAGTCCAAAATTCAGCGGTTCCCCATCTCAGCCCAGAAAGCAGGTAGAACAACTTTTGTGGTGTCTTTCAGATGCCTACCGGAGCAATGTAAAAACTACCAGGAGAACTCCTTTCTGGCACCTTCCCCGGTGGAGTTGTGCATGGGGTGTGTTTGGAACATTTTGTCACCGGCCGAGTCCAAAATTCAGCGGTTCCCCATCTCAGCCCAGAAAGCAGGTAGAACAACTTTTGTAGTGTCTTTTTGATGCCTACAGGAGCAATGTAAAAACTACCAACAGAATTTGTTCCTGGCACCTTCGCTAGTGGAGTTGTGCATGGGGTGTATTTATTAAAATTTTGTCACCAGCCGAGTCCAAAATTCAGCTGTTCCCCATCTCAGCCCAGAAAGCAGGTAGAACAACTTTTGTGGTGCCTTTCAGCTGCCTACCAAGGTAGAGTAAAAACTATCAAGAGAACTCCTGTCTGGCACCTTCCCCGGTGGAGTTGTGCATGGGGTGTGTTTGGAACATTTTGTCACCGGCCGAGTCCAAAATTCAGCGATTCCCCATCTCAGCCCAGAAAGCAGGAAGAACAACTTTTGTGGTGTCCTTTTGCTGCCTACCGGAGCAATGTAAAAACTACCAACAGAACTCGTCCCTGGCACCTTCGCTAGTGGAGTTGTGCATGGGGTGTGTTTGGAACATTTTGTCACCGGCCGAGTCCAAAATTCAGCGGTTCCCCATCTCAGCCCAGAAAGAAGGTACAACAACTTTTCTTGTGCCTTTCAGCTGCCTACCAAGGTAGTGTAAAAACTACCAAGAGAACTCCTGCCTGGCGCCTTCCCCGGTGGAGTTGTGCATGGGGTGTGTTTGGAACATTTTGTCACCGGCCGACTCCAAAATTCAGCGGTTCCCCATCTCAGCCCAGAAAGCAGGTAGAACAACTTTTGTGGTGTCCTTTTGATGCCTACCGGAGCAATGTAAAAACTACCAACAGAACTCGTCCCTGGCACCTTCGCTAGTGGAGTTGTGCATGGGGTGTCTTTGGAACATTTTGTCACCGGCCGACTCCAAAATTCAGCGGTTCCCCATCTCAGCCCAGAAAGAAGGTACAACAACTTTTGTGGTGCCTTTCAAATGCCTACCAAGGTAGTGTAAAAACTACTAAGAGAACTCCTGTCTGGCACCTTCCCCGGTGGAGTTGTGCAGGGGGTGTGTTTGGAACATTTTGTCACCGGCCGACTCCAAAATTCAGCGGTTCCCCATCTCAGCCCAGAAAGCAGGTAGAACAACTTTTGTGGTGTCTTTCAGATGCCTACCGGAGCAATGTAAAAACTACCAGGAGAACTCCTGTCTGGCACCTTCCCCGGTGGAGTTGTGCAGGGGGTGTGTTTGGAACATTTTGTCACCGGCCGAGTCCAAAATTCAGCGGTTCCCCATCTCAGCCCAGAAAGAAGGTACAACAACTTTTCTTGTGCCTTTCAGCTGCCTGCCAAGGTAGTGTAAAAATTACCAAGAGAACTCCTGCCTGGCACCTTCCCCGGTGGAGTTGTGCATGGGGTGTCTTTGGAACATTTTGTCACCGGCCGACTCCAAAATTCAGCGGTTCCCCATCTCAGCCCAGAAAGCAGGAAGAACAACTTTTGTGGTGTCCTTTTAATGCCTACCAGAGCAATGTAAAAACTACCAACAGAACTCGTCCCTGGCACCTTCGCTAGTGGAGTTGTGCATGGGGTGTCTTTGGAACATTTTTTCACCGGCCGACTCCAAAATTCAGCGGTTCCCCATCTCAGCCCAGAAAGCAGGAAGAACAACTTTTGTGGCGCCTTTCAAATGCCTACCAAGGTAGTGTAAAAACTACTAAGAGAACTCCTGTCTGGCACCTTCCCCGGTGGAGTTGTGCATGGGGTGTCTTTGGAACATTTTGTCACCGGCCGACTCCAAAATTCAGCGGTTCCCCATCTCAGCCCAGAAAGCAGGAAGAACAACTTTTGTGGTGTCTTTCAGATGCCTACCGGAGCAATGTAAAAACTACCAGGAGAACTCCTGTCTGGCACCTCCCCCGGTGGAGTTGTGCATGGGGTGTCTTTGGAACATTTTGTCACCGGCCGACTCCAAAATTCAGCGTTTCCCCATCTCAGCTCAGAAAGCAGGTAGAACAACTTTTGTGGTGTCTTTCAGATGCCTACCGGAGCAATGTAAAAACTACCAACAGAATTTGTTCCTGGCACCTTCGCTAGTGGAGTTGTGCATGGGGTGTATTTATTAAAATTTTGTCACCAGCCGAGTCCAAAATTCAGCTGTTCCCCATCTCAGCCCAGAAAGCAGGTAGAACAACTTTTGTGGTGCCTTTCAAATGCCTACCAAGGTAGTGTAAAAACTATCAAGAGAACTCCTGTCTAGCACCTTCCCCGGTGGAGTTGTGCATGGGGTGTGTTTGGAACATTTTGTCACCGGCCGACTCCAAAATTCAGCGGTTCCCCATCTCAGCCCAGAAAGCAGGAAGAACAACTTTTGTGGTGTCCTTTTGATGCCTACCGGAGCAATGTAAAAACTACCAACAGAACTCGTCCCTGGCACCTTCGCTAGTGGAGTTGTGCATGGGGTGTGTTTGGAACATTTTGTCACCGGCCGAGTCCAAAATTCAGCGGTTCCCCATCTCAGCCCAGAAAGCAGGTACAACAACTTTTGTGGTGCCTTTCAGCTGCCTACCAAGGTAGTGTAAAAACTATTAAGAGAAGTCCTGTCTGGCACCTTCCCCGGTGGAGTTGTGCATGGGGTGTGTTTGGAACATTTTGTCACCGGCCGACTCCAAAATTCAGCGGTTCCCCATCTCAGCCCAGAAAGCAGGTAAAACAACTTTTGTGGTGTCTTTCAGATGCCTACCAAGGTAGTGTAAAAACTATTAAGAGAACTCCTCTCTGGCACCTTCCCCGGTGGAGTTGTGCATGGGGTGTGTTTGGAACATTTTGTCACCAGCCGACTCCAAAATTCAGCGGTTCCCCATCTCAGCCCAGAAAGCAGGTAGAACAACTTTTGTGGTGTCTTTCAGATGCCTACCGGAGCAATGTAAAAACTACCAGGAGAACTCCTGTCTGGCACCTTCCCCGGTGGAGTTGTGCATGGGGTGTGTTTGGAACATTTTGTCACCGGCCGACTCCAAAATTCAGCGGTTCCCCATCTCAGCCCAGAAAGCAGGTAGAACAACTTTTGTGGTGTCTTTCAGATGCCTACCGGAGCAATGTAAAAACTACCAGGAGAACTCCTGTCTGGCACCTTCCCCGGTGGAGTTGTGCATGGGGTGTCTTTGGAACATTTTGTCACCGGCCGACTCCAAAATTCAGCGATTCCCCATCTCAGCCCAGAAAGCAGGAAGAACAACTTTTGTGGTGTCCTTTTGCTGCCTACCGGAGCAATGTAAAAACTACCAACAGAACTCGTCCCTGGCACCTTCGCTAGTGGAGTTGTGCATGGGGTGTGTTTGGAACATTTTGTCACCGGCCGAGTCCAAAATTCAGCGGTTCCCCATCTCAGCCCAGAAAGAAGGTACAACAACTTTTCTTGTGCCTTTCAGCTGCCTGCCAAGGTAGTGTAAAAACTACCAAGAGAACTCCTGCCTGGCACCTTCCCCGGTGGAGTTGTGCATGGGGTGTCTTTGGAACATTTTGTCACCGGCCGACTCCAAAATTCAGCGGTTCCCCATCTCAGCCCAGAAAGCAGGTAGAACAACTTTTGTGGTGTCCTTTTGATGCCTACCAGAGCAATGTAAAAACTACCAACAGAACTCGTCCCTGGCACCTTCGCTAGTGGAGTTGTGCATGGGGTGTCTTTGGAACATTTTGTCACCGGCCGAGTCCAAAATTCAGCGGTTCCCCATCTCAGCCCAGAAAGCAGGAAGAACAACTTTTGTGGTGCCTTTCAAATGCCTACCAAGGTAGTGTAAAAACTACTAAGAGAACTCCTGTCTGGCACCTTCCCCGGTGGAGTTGTGCATGGGGTGTCTTTGGAACATTTTGTCACCGGCCGACTCCAAAATTCAGCGGTTCCCCATCTCAGCCCAGAAAGCAGGAAGAACAACTTTTGTGGTGTCTTTCAGATGCCTACCGGAGCAATGTAAAAACTACCAGGAGAACTCCTGCCTGGCACCTTCCCCGGTGGAGTTGTGCATGGGGTGTCTTTGGAACATTTTGTCACCAGCCGACTCCAAAATTCAGCGTTTCCCCATCTCAGCTCAGAAAGCAGGTAGAACAACTTTTGTGGTGTCTTTCAGATGCCTACCGGAGCAATGTAAAAACTACCAACAGAATTTGTTCCTGGCACCTTCGCTAGTGGAGTTGTGCATGGGGTGTATTTATTAAAATTTTGTCACCAGCCGAGTCCAAAATTCAGCTGTTCCCCATCTCAGCCCAGAAAGCAGGTAGAACAACTTTTGTGGTGCCTTTCAAATGCCTACCAAGGTAGTGTAAAAACTATCAAGAGAACTCCTGTCTAGCACCTTCCCCGGTGGAGTTGTGCATGGGGTGTGTTTGGAACATTTTGTCACCGGCCGACTCCAAAATTCAGCGGTTCCCCATCTCAGCCCAGAAAGCAGGAAGAACAACTTTTGTGGTGTCCCTTTGATGCCTACCGGAGCAATGTAAAAACTACCAACAGAACTCGTCCCTGGCACCTTCGCTAGTGGAGTTGTGCATGGGGTGTGTTTGGAACATTTTGTCACCGGCCGACTCCAAAATTCAGCGGTTCCCCATCTCAGCCCAGAAAGCAGGTACAACAACTTTTGTGGTGCCTTTCAGATGCCTACCAAGGTAGTGTAAAAACTATTAAGAGAAGTCCTGTCTGGCACCTTCCCCGGTGGAGTTGTGCATGGGGTGTGTTTGGAACATTTTGTCACCGGCCGACTCCAAAATTCAGCGGTTCCCCATCTCAGCCCAGAAAGCAGGTAAAACAACTTTTGTGGTGTCTTTCAGATGCCTACCAAGGTAGTGTAAAAACTATTAAGAGAACTCCTCTCTGGCACCTTCCCCGGTGGAGTTGTGCATGGGGTGTGTTTGGAACATTTTGTCACCGGCCGACTCCAAAATTCAGCGGTTCCCCATCTCAGCCCAGAAAGCAGGTAGAACAACTTTTGTGGTGTCTTTCAGATGCCTACCGGAGCAATGTAAAAACTACCAAGAGAACGCTTGTCTGGCACCTTCCCCGGTGGAGTTGTGCATGGGGTGTCTTTGGAACATTTTGTCACCGGCCGAGTCCAAAATTCAGCGGTTCCCCATCTCAGCCCAGAAAGCAGGTAGAACAACTTTTGTGGTGTCTTTCAGATGCCTACCGGAGCAATGTAAAAACTACCAGGAGAACTCCTTTCTGGCACCTTCCCCGGTGGAGTTGTGCATGGGGTGTGTTTGGAACATTTTGTCACCGGCCGAGTCCAAAATTCAGCGGTTCCCCATCTCAGCCCAGAAAGCAGGTAGAACAACTTTTGTAGTGTCTTTTTGATGCCTACAGGAGCAATGTAAAAACTACCAACAGAATTTGTTCCTGGCACCTTCGCTAGTGGAGTTGTGCATGGGGTGTATTTATTAAAATTTTGTCACCAGCCGAGTCCAAAATTCAGCTGTTCCCCATCTCAGCCCAGAAAGCAGGTAGAACAACTTTTGTGGTGCCTTTCAGCTGCCTACCAAGGTAGAGTAAAAACTATCAAGAGAACTCCTGTCTGGCACCTTCCCCGGTGGAGTTGTGCATGGGGTGTGTTTGGAACATTTTGTCACCGGCCGAGTCCAAAATTCAGCGATTCCCCATCTCAGCCCAGAAAGCAGGAAGAACAACTTTTGTGGTGTCCTTTTGCTGCCTACCGGAGCAATGTAAAAACTACCAACAGAACTCGTCCCTGGCACCTTCGCTAGTGGAGTTGTGCATGGGGTGTGTTTGGAACATTTTGTCACCGGCCGAGTCCAAAATTCAGCGGTTCCCCATCTCAGCCCAGAAAGAAGGTACAACAACTTTTCTTGTGCCTTTCAGCTGCCTACCAAGGTAGTGTAAAAACTACCAAGAGAACTCCTGCCTGGCGCCTTCCCCGGTGGAGTTGTGCATGGGGTGTCTTTGGAACATTTTGTCACCGGCCGACTCCAAAATTCAGCGGTTCCCCATCTCAGCCCAGAAAGCAGGAAGAACAACTTTTGTGGTGTCCTTTTGATGCCTACCGGAGCAATGTAAAAACTACCAACAGAACTCGTCCCTGGCACCTTCGCTAGTGGAGTTGTGCATGGGGTGTCTTTGGAACATTTTGTCACCGGCCGACTCCAAAATTCAGCGGTTCCCCATCTCAGCCCAGAAAGAAGGTACAACAACTTTTGTGGTGCCTTTCAAATGCCTACCAAGGTAGTGTAAAAACTACTAAGAGAACTCCTGTCTGGCACCTTCCCCGGTGGAGTTGTGCAGGGGGTGTGTTTGGAACATTTTGTCACCGGCCGACTCCAAAATTCAGCGGTTCCCCATCTCAGCCCAGAAAGCAGGTAGAACAACTTTTGTGGTGTCTTTCAGATGCCTACCGGAGCAATGTAAAAACTACCAGGAGAACTCCTGTCTGGCACCTTCCCCGGTGGAGTTGTGCAGGGGGTGTGTTTGGAACATTTTGTCACCGGCCGACTCCAAAATTCAGCGGTTCCCCATCTCAGCCCAGAAAGAAGGTACAACAACTTTTCTTGTGCCTTTCAGCTGCCTGCCAAGGTAGTGTAAAAATTACCAAGAGAACTCCTGCCTGGCACCTTCCCCGGTGGAGTTGTGCATGGGGTGTCTTTGGAACATTTTGTCACCGGCCGACTCCAAAATTCAGCGGTTCCCCATCTCAGCCCAGAAAGCAGGAAGAACAACTTTTGTGGTGTCCTTTTGATGCCTACCAGAGCAATGTAAAAACTACCAACAGAACTCGTCCCTGGCACCTTCGCTAGTGGAGTTGTGCATGGGGTGTCTTTGGAACATTTTTTCACCGGCCGACTCCAAAATTCAGCGGTTCCCCATCTCAGCCCAGAAAGCAGGAAGAACAACTTTTGTGGCGCCTTTCAAATGCCTACCAAGGTAGTGTAAAAACTACTAAGAGAACTCCTGTCTGGCACCTTCCCCGGTGGAGTTGTGCATGGGGTGTCTTTGGAACATTTTGTCACCGGCCGACTCCAAAATTCAGCGGTTCCCCATCTCAGCCCAGAAAGCAGGAAGAACAACTTTTGTGGTGTCTTTCAGATGCCTACCGGAGCAATGTAAAAACTACTAGGAGAACTCCTGTCTGGCACCTCCCCCGGTGGAGTTGTGCATGGGGTGTCTTTGGAACATTTTGTCACCGGCCGACTCCAAAATTCAGCGTTTCCCCATCTCAGCTCAGAAAGCAGGTAGAACAACTTTTGTGGTGTCTTTCAGATGCCTACCGGAGCAATGTAAAAACTACCAACAGAATTTGTTCCTGGCACCTTCGCTAGTGGAGTTGTGCATGGGGTGTATTTATTAAAATTTTGTCACCAGCCGAGTCCAAAATTCAGCTGTTCCCCATCTCAGCCCAGAAAGCAGGTAGAACAACTTTTGTGGTGCCTTTCAAATGCCTACCAAGGTAGTGTAAAAACTATCAAGAGAACTCCTGTCTAGCACCTTCCCCGGTGGAGTTGTGCATGGGGTGTCTTTGGAACATTTTGTCACCCGGCCGACTCCAAAATTCAGCGGTTCCCCATCTCAGCCCAGAAAGCAGGAAGAACAACTTTTGTGGTGTCCTTTTGATGCCTACCGGAGCAATGTAAAAACTACCAACAGAACTCGTCCCTGGCACCTTCGCTAGTGGAGTTGTGCATGGGGTGTGTTTGGAACATTTTGTCACCGGCCGAGTCCAAAATTCAGCGGTTCCCCATCTCAGCCCAGAAAGCAGGTACAACAACTTTTGTGGTGCCTTTCAGCTGCCTACCAAGGTAGTGTAAAAACTATTAAGAGAAGTCCTGTCTGGCACCTTCCCCGGTGGAGTTGTGCATGGGGTGTGTTTGGAACATTTTGTCACCGGCCGACTCCAAAATTCAGCGGTTCCCCATCTCAGCCCAGAAAGCAGGTAAAACAACTTTTGTGGTGTCTTTCAGATGCCTACCAAGGTAGTGTAAAAACTATTAAGAGAACTCCTCTCTGGCACCTTCCCCGGTGGAGTTGTGCATGGGGTGTGTTTGGAACATTTTGTCACCAGCCGACTCCAAAATTCAGCGGTTCCCCATCTCAGCCCAGAAAGCAGGTAGAACAACTTTTGTGGTGTCTTTCAGATGCCTACCGGAGCAATGTAAAAACTACCAGGAGAACTCCTGTCTGGCACCTTCCCCGGTGGAGTTGTGCATGGGGTGTGTTTGGAACATTTTGTCACCGGCCGACTCCAAAATTCAGCGGTTCCCCATCTCAGCCCAGAAAGCAGGTAGAACAACTTTTGTGGTGTCTTTCAGATGCCTACCGGAGCAATGTAAAAACTACCAGGAGAACTCCTGTCTGGCACCTTCCCCGGTGGAGTTGTGCATGGGGTGTCTTTGGAACATTTTTGTCACCGGCCGACTCCAAAATTCAGTGATTCCCCATCTCAGCCCAGAAAGCAGGAAGAACAACTTTTGTGGTGTCCCTTTTGCTGCCTACCGGAGCAATGTAAAAACTACCAACAGAACTCGTCCCTGGCACCTTCGCTAGTGGAGTTGTGCATGGGGTGTGTTTGGAACATTTTGTCACCGGCCGAGTCCAAAATTCAGCGGTTCCCCATCTCAGCCCAGAAAGAAGGTACAACAACTTTTCTTGTGCCTTTCAGCTGCCTGCCAAGGTAGTGTAAAAACTACCAAGAGAACTCCTGCCTGGCACCTTCCCCGGTGGAGTTGTGCATGGGGTGTCTTTGGAACATTTTGTCACCGGCCGACTCCAAAATTCAGCGGTTCCCCATCTCAGCCCAGAAAGCAGGTAGAACAACTTTTGTGGTGTCCTTTTGATGCCTACCAGAGCAATGTAAAAAACTACCAACAGAACTCGTCCCTGGCACCTTCGCTAGTGGAGTTGTGCATGGGGTGTCTTTGGAACATTTTGTCACCGGCCGAGTCCAAAATTCAGCGGTTCCCCATCTCAGCCCAGAAAGCAGGAAGAACAACTTTTGTGGTGCCTTTCAAATGCCTACCAAGGTAGTGTAAAAACTACTAAGAGAACTCCTGTCTGGCACCTTCCCCGGTGGAGTTGTGCATGGGGTGTCTTTGGAACATTTTGTCACCGGCCGACTCCAAAATTCAGCGGTTCCCCATCTCAGCCCAGAAAGCAGGAAGAACAACTTTTGTGGTGTCTTTCAGATGCCTACCGGAGCAATGTAAAAACTACCAGGAGAACTCCTGCCTGGCACCTTCCCCGGTGGAGTTGTGCATGGGGTGTCTTTGGAACATTTTGTCACCAGCCGACTCCAAAATTCAGCGTTTCCCCATCTCAGCTCAGAAAGCAGGTAGAACAACTTTTGTGGTGTCTTTCAGATGCCTACCGGAGCAATGTAAAAACTACCAACAGAATTTGTTCCTGGCACCTTCGCTAGTGGAGTTGTGCATGGGGTGTATTTATTAAAATTTTGTCACCAGCCGAGTCCAAAATTCAGCTGTTCCCCATCTCAGCCCAGAAAGCAGGTAGAACAACTTTTGTGGTGCCTTTCAAATGCCTACCAAGGTAGTGTAAAAACTATCAAGAGAACTCCTGTCTAGCACCTTCCCCGGTGGAGTTGTGCATGGGGTGTGTTTGGAACATTTTGTCACCGGCCGACTCCAAAATTCAGCGGTTCCCCATCTCAGCCCAGAAAGCAGGAAGAACAACTTTTGTGGTGTCCCTTTGATGCCTACCGGAGCAATGTAAAAACTACCAACAGAACTCGTCCCTGGCACCTTCGCTAGTGGAGTTGTGCATGGGGTGTGTTTGGAACATTTTGTCACCGGCCGACTCCAAAATTCAGCGGTTCCCCATCTCAGCCCAGAAAGCAGGTACAACAACTTTTGTGGTGCCTTTCAGATGCCTACCAAGGTAGTGTAAAAACTATTAAGAGAAGTCCTGTCTGGCACCTTCCCCGGTGGAGTTGTGCATGGGGTGTGTTTGGAACATTTTGTCACCGGCCGACTCCAAAATTCAGCGGTTCCCCATCTCAGCCCAGAAAGCAGGTAAAACAACTTTTGTGGTGTCTTTCAGATGCCTACCAAGGTAGTGTAAAAACTATTAAGAGAACTCCTCTCTGGCACCTTCCCCGGTGGAGTTGTGCATGGGGTGTGTTTGGAACATTTTGTCACCGGCCGACTCCAAAATTCAGCGGTTCCCCATCTCAGCCCAGAAAGCAGGTAGAACAACTTTTGTGGTGTCTTTCAGATGCCTACCGGAGCAATGTAAAAACTACCAAGAGAACGCTTGTCTGGCACCTTCCCCGGTGGAGTTGTGCATGGGGTGTCTTTGGAACATTTTGTCACCGGCCGAGTCCAAAATTCAGCGGTTCCCCATCTCAGCCCAGAAAGCAGGTAGAACAACTTTTGTGGTGCCTTTCAAATGCCTACCAAGGTAGTGTAAAAACTACTAAGAGAACTCCTGTCTGGCACCTTCCCTAGTGGAGTTGTGCATGGGGTGTGTTTGGAACATTTTGTCACCGGCCGAGTCCAAAATTCAGCGGTTCCCCATCTCAGCCCAGAAAGCAGGTAGAACAACTTTTGTGGTGCCTTTCAGCTGCCTACCAAGGTAGTGTAAAAACTACTAAGAGAACTCCTGCCTGGAACCTTCCCCGGTGGAGTTGTGCATGGGGTGTGTTTGGAACATTTTGTCACCGGCCGAGTCCAAAATTCAGCGGTTCCCCATCTCAGCCCAGAAAGCAGGTAGAACAACTTTTGTGGTGTCTTTCAGATGCCTACCGGAGCAATGTAAAAACTACCAGGAGAACTCCTGTCTGGCACCTTCCCCGGTGGAGTTGTGCATGGGGTGTGTTTGGAACATTTTGTCACCAGCCGACTCCAAAATTCAGCGTTTCCCCATCTCAGCCCAGAAAGCAGGTAGAACAACTTTTGTGGCGTCTTTCAGATGCCTACCGGAGCAATGTAAAAACTACCAGGAGAACTCCTTTCTGCCACCTTCCCCGGTGGAGTTGTGCATGGGGTGTGTTTGGAACATTTTGTCACCAGCCGAGTTCAAAATTCAGCGGTTCCCCATCTCAGCCCAGAAAGCAGGTAGAACATCTTTTGTGGTGTCTTTTAAATGCCTACAGGAGCAATGTAAAAACTACCAACAGAATTTGTTTTTGGCACCTTCGCTAGTGGAGTTGTGCATGGGGTGTATTTATTAAAATTTTGTCACCAGCCGAGTCCAAAATTCAGCTGTTCCCCATCTCAGCCCAGAAAGCAGGTAGAACAACTTTTGTGGTGCCTTTCAGCTGCCTACCAAGGTAGTGTAAAAACTATCAAGAGAACTCCTGTCTGGCACCTTCCCAGGTGGAGTTGTGCAGGGGGTGTGTTTGGAACATTTTGTCACCGCCGACTCCAAAATTCAGCGTTTCCCCATCTCAGCCCAGAAAGCAGGTACAACAACTTTTGTGGTGTCTTTCAGATGCCTACCGGAGCAATGTAAAAACTACCAGGAGAACTCCTGTCTGGCACCTTCCCCGGTGGAGTTGTGCATGGGGTGTCTTTGGAACATTTTGTCACCGGCCGACTCCAAAATTCAGCGGTTCCCCATCTCAGCCCAGAAAGAAGGTACAACAACTTTTCTTGTGCCTTTCAGCTGCCTACCAAGGTAGTGTAAAAACTACCAAGAGAACTTCCTCCTGGCACCTTCCCCGGTGGAGTTGTGCATGGGGTGTCTTTGGAACATTTTGTCACCGGCCGAGTCCAAAATTCAGCGGTTCCCCATCTCAGCCCAGAAAGCAGGAAGAACAACTTTTGTGGTGTCCTTTTGCTGCCTACCGGAGCAATGTAAAAACTACCAACAGAACTCGTCCCTGGCACCTTCGCTAGTGGAGTTGTGCATGGGGTGTGTTTGGAACATTTTGTCACCGGCCGAGTCCAAAATTCAGCGATTCCCCATCTCCTCAGCCCAGAAAGCAGGTACAACAACTTTGTGGTGTCTTTCAGCTGCCTACCAAGGTAGTGAAAAACTATTAAGAGAAATCCTGTCTGGCACCTTCCCCGGTGGAGTTGTGCAGGGGGTGTGTTTGGAACATTTTGTCACCGGCCGAGTCCAAAATTCAGCGGTTCCCCATCTCAGCCCAGAAAGCAGGTAAAACAACTTTTGTGGTGCCTTTCAGATGCCTACCAAGGTAGTGTAAAAACTATTAAGAGAACTCCTGTCTGGCACCTTCCCCGGTGGAGTTGTGCATGGGGTGTGTTTGGAACATTTTGTCACCGGCCGACTCCAAAATTCAGCAGTTCCCCATCTCAGCCCAGAAAGCAGGTAGAACAACTTTTGTGGTGTCTTTCAGATGCCTACCGGAGCAATGTAAAAACTACCAGGAGAACTCCTTTCTGGCACCTTCCCTAGTGGAGTTGTGCATGGGGTGTGTTTGGAACATTTTGTCACCGGCCGACTCCAAAATTCAGCGGTTCCCCATCTCAGCCCAGAAAGCAGGTAGAACAACTTTTGTGGTGTCTTTCAGATGCCTACCAGAGCAATGTAAAAACTACCAGGAGAACTCCTGTCTGGCACCTTCCCCGGTGGAGTTGTGCATGGGGTGTCTTTGGAACATTTTGTCACCGGCCGAGTCCAAAATTCAGCAGTTCCCCATCTCAGCCCAGAAAGAAGGTACAAACAACTTTTCTTGTGCCTTTCAGCTGCCTACCAAGGTAGTGTAAAAACTACCAAGAGAACTCCTGCCTGGCACCTTCCCTGGTGGAGTTGTGCATGGGGTGTGTTTGGAACATTTTGTCACCGGACGTGTCCAAAATTCAGCGATTCCCCATCTCAGCCCAGAAAGCAGGAAGAACAACTTTTGTGGTGTCCTTTTGATGCCTATCGGAGCAATGTAAAAACTACCAACAGAACTTGTCCCTGGCACCTTCGCTAGTGGAGTTGTGCATGGGGTGTCTTTGGAACATTTTTTCACCGGCCGACTCCAAAATTCAGCGGTTCCCCATCTCAGCCCAGAAAGCAGGAAGAACAACTTTTGTGGTGCCTTTCAAATGCCGACCAAGGTAGTGTTAAAACTATTAAGAGAACTCCTGTCTGGCACCTTCCCCGGTGGAGTTGTGCATGGGATGTCTTTGGAACATTTTGTCACCAGCCGAGTCCAAAATTCAGCGGTTCCCCATCTCAGCCCAGAAAGCAGGTAGAACAACTTTTGTGGGTGTCTTTCAGATGCCTACCGGAGCAATGTAAAAACTACCAGGAGAACTCCTGTCTGGCACCTTCCCGGTGGAGTTGTGCATGGGGTGTATTTGGAACATTTTGTCACCAGCTGAGTCCAAAATTCAGCGATTCCCCATCTCAGCCCAGAAAGCAGGAAGAACAACTTTTGTGGTGTCCTTTTGCTGCCTACCGGAGCAATGTAAAAACTACCAAGAGAACTCCTGCCTGGCACCTTCCCCGGTGGAGTTGTGCATGGGGTGTGTTTGGAACATTTTGTCACCGGCCGAGTCCAAAATTCAGGCGGTTCCCCATCTCAGCCCAGAAAGAAGGTACAACAACTTTTCTTGTGCCTTTCAGCTGCCTACCAAGGTCGTGTAAAAACTACCAAGAGAACTCCTGTCTGGCACCTTCCCCGGTGGAGTTGTGCATGGGGTGTCTTTGGAACATTTTGTCACCGGCCGACTCCAAAATTCAGCGATTCCCCATCTCAGCCCAGAAAGCAGGAAGAACAACTATTGTGGTGTCCTTTTGATGCCTACCGGAGCAATGTAAAAACTACCAACAGAACTCGTCCCTGGCACCTTCGCTAGTGGAGTTGTGCAGGGGGTGTCTTTGGAACATTTTGTCACCGGCCGAGTCCAAAATTCAGCGGTTCCCCATCTCAGCCCAGAAAGCAGGTAGAACAACTTTTGTGGTGTCTTTCAGATGCCTACCAAGGTAGTGTAAAAACTATTAAGAGAACTCCTGTCTGGCACCTTCCCCGGTGGAGTTGTGCAGGGTGTGTCTTTGGAACATTTTGTCACCGGCCGACTCCAAAATTCAGCGGTTCCCCATCTCAGCCCAGAAAGCAGGAAGAACAACTTTTGTGGTGTCTTTCAGCTGCCTACCAAGGTAGTGTAAAAACTACCAAGAGAACTCCTGCCTGGCACCTTCCCCGGTGGAGTTGTGCATGGGGTGTGTTTGGAACATTTTGTCACCGGCCGACTCCAAAATTCAGCGGTTCCCCATCTCAGCCCAGAAAGCAGGTAGAACAACTTTTGTGGTGTCTTTCAGATGCCTACCGGAGCAATGTAAAAACTACCAGGAGAACTCCTTTCTGGCACCTTCCCTAGTGGAGTTGTGCATGGGGTGTGTTTGGAACATTTTGTCACCGGCCGACTCCAAAATTCAGCGGTTCCCCATCTCAGCCCAGAAAGCAGGTAGAACAACTTTTGTGGTGTCTTTCAGATGCCTACCGGAGCAATGTAAAAACTACCAGGAGAACTCCTGTCTGGCACCTTCCCCGGTGGAGTTGTGCATGGGGTGTCTTTGGAACATTTTGTCACCGGCCGACTCCAAAATTCAGCAGTTCCCCATCTCAGCCCAGAAAGAAGGTACAACAACTTTTCTTGTGCCTTTCAGCTGCCTACCAAGGTAGTGTAAAACTACTAAGAGAACTCCTGTCTGGCACCTTCCCTAGTGGAGTTGTGCATGGGGTGTCTTTGGAACATTTTGTCACGGCCGACTCCAAAATTCAGCGGTTCCCCATCTCAGCCCAGAAAGCAGGAAGAACAACTTTTGTGGTGTCCTTTTGATGCCTACCAGAGCAATGTAAAAACTACCAACAGAACTCGTCCCTGGCACCTTCGCTAGTGGAGTTGTGCATGGGGTGTCTTTGGAACATTTTTTCACCGGCCGACTCCAAAATTCAGCGGTTCCCCATCTCAGCCCAGAAAGCAGGAAGAACAACTTTTGTGGCGCCTTTCAGATGCCTACCAAGGTAGTGTAAAAACTACTAAGAGAACTCCTGTCTGGCACCTTCCCCGGTGGAGTTGTGCATGGGGTGTCTTTGGAACATTTTGTCACCGACCGACTCCAAAATTCAGCGGTTCCCCATCTCAGCCCAGAAAGCAGGAAGAACAACTTTTGTGGTGTCTTTCAGATGCCTACCGGAGCAATGTAAAAACTACCAGGAGAACTCCTGTCTGGCACCTCCCCCGGTGGAGTTGTGCATGGGGTGTCTTTGGAACATTTTGTCACCGGCCGACTCCAAAATTCAGCGTTTCCCATCTCAGCTCAGAAAGCAGGTAGAACAACTTTTGTGGTGTCTTTCAGATGCCTACCGGAGCAATGTAAAAACTACCAACAGAATTTGTTCCTGGCACCTTCGCTAGTGGAGTTGTGCATGGGGTGTATTTATTAAAATTTGTCACCAGCCGAGTCCAAAATTCAGCTGTTCCCCATCTCAGCCCAGAAAGCAGGTAGAACAACTTTTGTGGTGCCTTTCAAATGCCTACCAAGGTAGTGTAAAAACTATCAAGAGAACTCCTGTCTAGCACCTTCCCCGGTGGAGTTGTGCATGGGGTGTGTTTGGAACATTTTGTCACCGGCCGACTCCAAAATTCAGCGGTTCCCCATCTCAGCCCAGAAAGCAGGAAGAACAACTTTTGTGGTGTCCTTTTGATGCCTACCGGAGCAATGTAAAAACTACCAACAGAACTCGTCCCTGGCACCTTCGCTAGTGGAGTTGTGCATGGGTGTGTTTTGGAACATTTTGTCACGGCCGACTCCAAAATTCAGCGGTTCCCCATCTCAGCCCAGAAAGCAGGTACAACAACTTTTGTGGTGCCTTTCAGATGCCTACCAAGGTAGTGTAAAAACTATTAAGAGAAGTCCTGTCTGGCACCTTCCCCGGTGGAGTTGTGCATGGGGTGTGTTTGGAACATTTTGTCACCGGCCGACTCCAAAATTCAGCGGTTCCCCATCTCAGCCCAGGAAAGCAGGGTAAAACAACTTTTGTGGTGTCCTTTTGATGCCTACCGGAGCAATGTAAAAACTACCAGGAGAACTCCTGTCTGGCACCTTCCCCGGTGGAGTTGTGCATGGGGTGTGTTTGGAACATTTTGTCACCGGCCGAGTTAAAAATCAGCGGTTCCCCATCTCAGCCCAGAAAGCAGGTAGAACAACTTTTGTGGTGTCTTTCAGATGCCTACCGGAGCAATGTAAAAACTACCAGGAGAACTCCTGTCTGGCACCTTCCCCGGTGGAGTTGTGCATGGGGTGTGTTTGGAACATTTTGTCACCGGCCGACTCCAAAATTCAGCGGTTCCCCATCTCAGCCCAGAAAGCAGGTAGAACAACTTTTGTGGTGTCTTTCAGATGCCTACCGGAGCAATGTAAAAACTACCAGGAGAACTCCTGTCTGGCACCTTCCCCGGTGGAGTTGTGCATGGGGTGTCTTTGGAACATTTTTGTCACCGGCCGACTCCAAAATTCAGCGATTCCCCATCTCAGCCCAGAAAGCAGGAAGAACAACTTTTGTGGTGTCCTTTTGATGCCTACCGGAGCAATGTAAAAACTACCAACAGAACTCGTCCCTGGCACCTTCGCTAGTGGAGTTGTGCATGGGGTGTGTTTGGAACATTTTGTCACCGGCCCGAGTCCAAAATTCAGCGGTTCCCCATCTCAGCCCAGAAAGAAGGTACAACAACTTTTCTTGTGCTTTCAGCTGCCTGCCAAGGTAGTGTAAAAACTACCAAGAGAACTCCTGCCTGGCACCTTCCCCGGTGGAGTTGTGCATGGGGTGTCTTTGGAACATTTTGTCACCGGCCGACTCCAAAATTCAGCGGTTCCCCATCTCAGCCCAGAAAGCAGGTAGAACAACTTTGTGGTGTCCTTTTGATGCCTACCAGAGCAATGTAAAAACTACCAACAGAACTCGTCCCTGGCACCTTCGCTAGTGGAGTTGTGCATGGGGTGTCTTTGGAACATTTTTTCACCGGCCGACTCCAAAATTCAGCGGTTCCCCATCTCAGCCCAGAAAGCAGGAAGAACAACTTTTGTGGTGCCTTTCAAATGCCTACCAAGGTAGTGTAAAAACTAGTAAGAGAACTCCTGTCTGGCACCTTCCCCGGTGGAGTTGTGCATGGGGTGTCTTTGGAACATTTTGTCACCGGCCGACTCCAAAATTCAGCGGTTCCCCATCTCAGCCCAGAAAGCAGGAAGAACAACTTTTGTGGTGTCTTTCAGATGCCTACCGGAGCAATGTAAAAACTACCAGGAGAACTCCTGTCTGGCACCTTCCCCGGTGGAGTTGTGCATGGGGTGTCTTTGGAACATTTTGTCACCAGCCGACTCCAAAATTCAGCGTTTCCCCATCTCAGCTCAGAAAGCAGTAGAACAACTTTTGTGGTGTCTTTCAGATGCCTACCGGAGCAATGTAAAAACTACCAACAGAATTTGTTCCTGGCACCTTCGCTAGTGGAGTTGTGCATGGGGTGTATTTATTAAAATTTTGTCACCAGCCGAGTCCAAAATTCAGCTGTTCCCCATCTCAGCCCAGAAAGCAGGTAGAACAACTTTTGTGGTGCCTTTCAGCTGCTACCAAGGTAGTGTAAAACTACTAAGAGAACTCCTGTCTGGCACCTTCCCTAGTGGAGTTGTGCATGGGGTGTCTTTGGAACATTTTGTCACCGGCCGACTCCAAAATTCAGCGGTTCCCCATCTCAGCCCAGAAAGCAGGAAGAACAACTTTTGTGGTGTCCTTTTGATGCCTACCAGAGCAATGTAAAAACTACCAACAGAACTCGTCCCTGGCACCTTCGCTAGTGGAGTTGTGCATGGGTGTCTTTGGAACATTTTTTCACCGCCGACTCCAAAATTCAGCGGTTCCCCATCTCAGCCCAGAAAGCAGGAAGAACAACTTTTGTGGCGCCTTTCAAATGCCTACCAAGGTAGTGTAAAAACTACTAAGAGACTCCTGTCTGGCACCTTCCCCCGGTGGAGTTGTGCATGGGGTGTCTTTGGAACATTTTGTCACCGGCCGACTCCAAAATCAGCGGTTCCCCATCTCAGCCCAGAAAGCAGGAAGAACAACTTTTGTGGTGTCTTTCAGATGCCTACCGGAGCAATGTAAAAACTACCAGGAGAACTCCTGTCCTGGCACCTCCCCCGGTGGAGTTGTGCATGGGGTGTCTTTGGAACATTTTGTCACCGGGCCGACTCCAAAATTCAGCGTTTCCCCCATCTCAGCTCAGAAAGCAGGTAGAACAACTTTTGTGGTGTCTTTCAGATGCCTACCGGAGCAATGTAAAAACTACCAACAGAATTTGTTCCTGGCACCTTCGCTAGTGGAGTTGTGCATGGGGTGTATTTATTAAAATTTTGTCACCAGCCGAGTCCAAAATTCAGCTGTTCCCATCTCAGCCCAGAAAGCAGGTAGAACAACTTTTGTGGTGCCTTTCAAATGCCTACCAAGGTAGTGTAAAAACTATCAAGAGAACTCCTGTCTAGCACCTTCCCCGGGGGAGTTGTGCATGGGGTGTGTTTGGAACATTTTGTCACCGGCCGACTCCAAAATTCAGCGGTTCCCCATCTCAGCCCAGAAAGCAGAAGAACAACTTTTGTGGTGTCCTTTTGATGCCTACCGGAGCAATGTAAAAACTACCAACAGAACTCGTCCCTGGCACCTTCGCTAGTGGAGTTGTGCATGGGTGTGTTTGGAACATTTTGTCACCGGCCGACTCCAAAATTCAGCGGTTCCCCATCTCAGCCCAGAAAGCAGGTACAACAACTTTTGTGGTGCCTTTCAGATGCCTACCAAGGTAGTGTAAAAAACTATTAAGAGAAGTCCTGTCTGGCACCTTCCCCGGTGGAGTTGTGCATGGGGTGTGTTGGAACATTTTGTCACCGGCCGACTCCAAAATTCAGCGGTTCCCCATCTCAGCCCAGAAAGCAGGTAAAACAACTTTTGTGGTGTCCTTTTGATGCCTACCGGAGCAATGTAAAAA